>NW_019744129.1:6993-59462 GCF_002891405.2 Cryptotermes secundus
CTGCCAATCTTTATTTCGCCAATTGCTCCACAATCACCCTCACCTAATATCTGGGGCAGGTACAGTAGGCCAGAAGTGGCCGCAGTACACGGGACTTAGTCCCACCCCACTAGCAATAAAAAAATTAATAAGGATAGGATCCTACGTCCTGGGTTTTTTTTTGTAGTTTACTTAATGATGCTCACAGTAACTCTGACTATATAGGGTCGAAGCATCATATGACAGTAATTAAAATGAAATATGTGTAATGAGGTAGTAGTTGTCACATTTATCGATATATTATGGAATATTCCTTCGGGAATTGAGAAAAAATAACACGAAAACTCTCAGTCAAGTAGTCGGTGTCCTAGACGGAATTCGAAGCGGGAATGTCCCGAATACATGTAAGACTCATTACCGGCTGAGCTAAGTTGTTCGTTGTCAAACCATGTAGTTTGGTAGCATGTATTCTGATTGCAGTTGCATACGAGTATAGCCTCCATTTTCAGGATAGAAATATAAGTCGAACAGAAAGACAGCTAAAGAGTAAGCAGACCATTCTGTGACCACAACGATATAGGAAAAACTTTACTCCGAAATGTTAGCAATTGTCTGCAGTGTCATATCTTCATAATCAGCACTGTGATGGCCCCACATCTCACGAGTAGTAGTTATGCTGGATGTAAGTTACAATAATAATTGTTACAATAATGTAATAGTAATGATTCCGGGCTGAAGCGCTTCAGTTTGCGGGAATACAAAATTCTGCAACACGTCTAGGTAAATGACTGATGTGACTGTCTTTTCCGCGAAAAAGAAAGGCCCAGTAACTCGGTCATGCATAAGAGCACACCACACATTCACTTTTGGAGAGTCTCTTGGATTTTTACGGTATTCATGATGATTCTCTGATCCCCAAACTCATACGTTATGGCGACTGACTGTTCCAGAAATGTGGAAGTAAGCTTCATCAAAGAACAATACGGTTGTAAGAAATCTTCCATCATCCTCTTTTCTTCGTAACATATCTGTTGCAAAATCCGTTCTCTTAGGCTTATCATGTGGTTAAATAGTTTGCACAAGTTGCAACTTATAAGCATACAGCCGTAATTTTTACGTAGAACCTTGTGTACTGTTGAAATTGGCATATTCAATTCTCTTGCCGCTGTTCTCAAAGATTTCCTGGGACTGCGTGCAAATACTTCTCAACATCATCATTGCTTGTGCTGGGACGTCCGGAACTCTTCTTACTGAAGACACTTCCTGTTTCTAAAAATTTCTATCTCCAGTCAATGATACTGTTTCTAGGAGGATCTTTCTGGTAATGTGTTCTGAAGTTCCTCTGCGTTTGTGTCACCGATTTCGTTTCACAAAACCACGCCACTCTTTGCGCGTTCTCTTGTGGAGTCGCCATTTTCTCAACAGTGAACACTGCACTGACAGCTATGAACACGTTCGTGACCTGTAAAGGGGAAAATAAACTTTTTGGGTCTTTCCATCACTGCTAAAGGTTTATTTCTATCTTCGTTATTTCCCGNTGAACACGTTCGTGACCTGTAAAGGGGAAAATAAACTTTTTGAGTTGATCTTATTTCTATCTTCGTTATTTCCCGAATTATTAAAGAACAAAATGTGTCAGACCTTTTTAGACACCTGTACAGAGATAAAGAAGGTACATACTGAATGTGCGACTTGAAATTGAGAACGGCTTCCTCCTCTAAATGCATTGATATCGATGCTAAAAGCTCTTTTGTTACTTAAGCACGCTCAACACATCTTCTTCACTTAAGACTCATACGAGTTTTCGCTGCCTTATGTAAGACCGAGTCATCTGGTGAAGGCCGTGAAATAGCTCAGGTGATTAGTCGCCGGTTTCCCACCGCAGTGGTCCGTGTTCGAGCCCAGGTCAGGTCATGTGGGATTTGTGGTAGACAAAGTGGCACTGGAGAAGGTTTTAATCGGGTACTTCTCTTTTCCCTGCCAATTCTCATTCCACCGACTGCTCCAAATTCATCATCATCTATCATCCGGAGCTGGTACAATAGGCCAGTTAGTGGCCGACGTACCAAATGGACTCAGTCTCACCCCACCCAAAGTAACTGAAGAGAAACTGAGCTGGTGTAGTTGTAAAAGTAAAGCTATCCCTGTAATAGGCCGTGGAAGCCCATAGGTTTGTGAGATGTTGAGATTCTCACATTTTCTAGACAATCGGCTCACAGATGGCGGTAAAGTTGTCAACCTTACGCGCCGACCGCCCCTTACCCCCAAGAATGTTCCAAGAATATTCCTGGTACTCATTTCTGTTAAAGGCTGAGTCGACCCTAGGGTCGTAGTGCGGCTGGGAGGAGTAGGTAAATTGAAAAAAATCCACCTCATAGGAATTCGATCCCGTGACCTTCCGGCTTGCAGCATAGTGCCTCAACCAACTACGATACCGCGTGCCCCTTGGTGTAGGTGTACCCCTCTATATTTGTAGTCGAGAGACAACCGGTTCAGATCTCGGCTACACACAATCTGAATATTTCAATTCAAATATTCTCTGAATATTTCAAACATAATCATTACATTGAATCATCATGCATCTACATTCATGGAAATTAAATATCCAGATCTACGTGAAGGTGTTCCATGTAGATGTATTTACGAATCTGAATTGGCCTTCTGTTCCTCTTATAATAGACATCTTACTTTATACAGAAAGTACTCGATGCATCTACGTGTATATAACTTACAGAAGAAGAGCAAACAAAAGATAACTTTCGAATGTACGTTACATGAGCTACGAGAAATCGAATGACTGCGTAGAATCATTCTGCATAACAAATACTGTACACACACTGACATAGTAGGTCCATTTGATGTTAATTGGTACATTGACTTATTATAACGTTCCTTATGACGTCAGAATTGAGTGCCCATAACACAACAGGCGTACAAGTTGCATTTGAAATAACATGTTTAGCATTATATTTGTTTGCGTACTTAGCAAGTTAGTTCAACGTCGAAACGACGGAAGTTTAGTCAGTGGGATTTCGTGTTCGAATTTCAACATTACACTGGGTATACTGCCCGATGTTTCCTCACCTAATCTAGAAGTATGAGATTAGATCTATTTATCTATGATACCATACCATGTAATTCTATGACCCCCATAAACTCTGCCGTTCAAATATTTTTGTTAAAAACCTACAGATTGTGGTCTGTGAAAAACATAATATTTATTCCGCTTCATGGCGATCTTTATTTCCGATACACTCTTTACATTGGGTTAAACAGAAAGGGCAGTCTAATTTATCCAGCTTTTAGTCTAATTTCCTTATTTTAAAAAGTAAAAAGGCTTCTGAGAGTACCTTGCTGTCTGTGTGTCTGTGCATGTGTGTGTGTGTCGGTGTTTATTTATCTCCTCCTACCTCCTCAGTCCAGTTCAGTTCAGACCACTAAATCGCTGCTGACCCTCGCCAGCACAGTCGTTCTTTGTTTCGAATCCCGTTGAGACCCATGACCTACTTTACATTCGTTATGTTTGGAAGTGGAGTCTCGTCTTCGACGAGAGGAGGGTCTGTCTTTCCCAGTAAGCGCCATATTTATTGCACCTTTTTTAATTTCGTGGAGTGGGTTGAGACTGAGTCCACTTGGTACGTCCTCCACTAATTGGCCTATTGTGCCAGACCTGATGAGTGTGGAGCAGTTGGTAGAATGAGAATTGGCAAGGAAGACAGAAATAATAGGAATAAACCTGCCGCATTTTCACTTTGTCCACCAGTAATCCCACATGACCTGAACTCGGATCGATCCCGGGCCGCCGCGGTGAGAAACCGGCTACTAAGCTCCTGAAGTATGGGACAGCCTTTATTCCATCTTGATTTCTCACGAGTGTATACGCACTGGGTCGGTATACTTCACTTGCGGACTAAAAGCCACGGAGTTTAGTTCCTTTAGTTCAGTAATCCCACCCACGCAACGTCCAGCTAAGGACCTTTGTACTTAACGGACACAATATATGCTTTGTCACGTTGCTGCAATGAATAATACTTATGCAAGATATAAACATTACATCATTCAATGCAGGCTTCTAAACAGATATACCTTAATTATTTTACAGCTCCCAAACGGCATTTAGTCACCTGAACGGTTCTAGGACTGACCACAGTCAAGTCTGTGCATCTTACGCTTCATATGCGTGGCTTCTCCCTTTCCAATTTCACGTACATTTGGATTTAGAGCATTCGAGATTACTTCTGCCTCTTTCCTATATAATACTGTTATGTAATCGTACACGTGCCGACCACAGTAGTCGTGCGGTCTAAGACATGAACTGTCTTCGCTCGCTCGAACGCTGGGATCGTGAGTTCGAATCCCACTCAAGTCATGGATGTC
Organism: Cryptotermes secundus; assembly: GCF_002891405.2. Classification (NCBI taxonomy): domain Eukaryota; kingdom Metazoa; phylum Arthropoda; class Insecta; order Blattodea; family Kalotermitidae; genus Cryptotermes; species Cryptotermes secundus. The sequence goes on from NW_019744129.1 coordinate 11,350, forward strand.
AGTGTGCGTTTATTCTGTGTTTGTGTTGTTCTGTGTGTAGGTAGCGACCTTACGACGGGCTGATCCCACGTCCAAGAAATCCCGCCGACTGTTTATAGGATTAAGAATCTGAAAAAAGTACCAAGATCCAACAAAGGACTGTAGAGCCATAGTGAGAAATTAGAAAATAAAAATCGTACCCGCAAGGAATTTTGAGTCATGTGCGCATGTCAAAATTGTCAATAGCGCGGAGACCTCGGTTCTGTAAGTGCTGCATTTTCAGAACGTGAACATCTGCCAACTTCTTCCAGATGAAAAAAGTGTAAACTATTATTAACCTAATAAAGGTTTCACAAATAGTCAGTTTAATACCCTAATATTTAAACGCTCACTTCTAAAAAAAATGGAGTAGGTTCTTATGTACGTAGCCAGGGCCTTGTTGTAGTCCTGTCGATATGGAGTTTATATGTCATACTCCTATCGGTTGCTAAGCAACGGACATGATGCTAGGCAATGGTTCGATAAACACATTTTCGCGGCAAAGAATACACACGCAAAAGAAAAACTGTTGGATGCGTCATTTTCTATGCAGTTCGTGTCGCATGAAACGGAAACCAAGCGATTAGTTCTTCTCAGAAATTCTTGTTAAATTGTTAAATAGTCAGAAAGCTCGGCATGGCTCAGCCATGGAGATTCCAATTGCATTAATGGAAATATTGTCTCTTAACATTTGGTTTCATGCCTATGGTTGCCATTCTACTAACACTGAGATTAGCGCAGTATAAGAAGCCAATATAGAGCAAAATTAAAGTCATTTATGGCTAGCGTGGCGTCATACAGAAGACACTGCAGTATAAAGGAGAGCATCATTCAGATCACATCTCTTTGGCCCTGCTTGCGGCATCTCCTAAGATAGTCTGTAAGGCCCCGCCATAGCTCAGGCGGTTAGTCGCTGGCTTCCCACTGCGGCGGCCGGGGCTCGAGCCCGGATCCCTTAATGTGGGATTTGTGGCGGACAGAGTGGCGCTGGGACAGATTTTCTCCGAGTTTCTCCTGTCAATCCCCATTCTACCAAATTCTCCATAATTATCTATCATCCGGGGCTGGTACAAAAGACCAATCAGTGGCCGACATCTCAAGTGGACTCAGTTTTATTCCATCCCAAGAAAATAAAAAAAAATTGGCTGGTTCGTTAGTTATTTGGTTAGTTAGTTGGTTACATAAATAGACAGACAGATAGAAGCTTACTTATTTGGTTAGTTCACAGTTTTTTATTCTTAGTGGGGTGGGACTAAGTTCCTTGTACTGCGGGCACTTCCGGCCTATTGTACCAGCCCCAGATGATAGGTGAGGGTGATTGTGGAGCAATTGGTGGAATGAAGATTGGCAGGGGAAACCGAAGTACTCGGAGAAAACCTGCCCCAGCGCCACTTTGTCAACCACAAATCCCACTTGACCAGACCCGGGATCGAACCCAGGCCGCCGAGGTGGAAAGTCAGCGACTAACCGCTTGAGTTATGGCGCGGCCCCACTTCGCACTTGGATCAGCAACACAAGCAGTTGCACACCACCATAGAACGTACGGCGCAAGACACAAAGATACGTCACAAGAGAAATGAAACATTCCACTTTTATAAGGCAATATCTTCCGCATGACGCGGAACAATACATAAATGGATTTACTTCTGCTCTTCCTTGTGTTCATATACTCGTATTATGCTGATATTACTGTCAACAGCACTGTAACCATACTCGTAGATCTTTAAACAGACTTCAAATAATGTAAAACTAATGTAAATGTAATGTAAAAACAGTCTGCTTTTACCGGTTCTCACGGTCTCTTTGCTTGCAGATTTCTTATATATTTTTTCTTCTACCCTGAAGATGGAGGCGATACGTTCCTCCGAAACGTCGGTTAACACCACATATACACGGTGCAAAATCCCAGAAGACTGCTTTCTTCATAGTCACCGCCGTGAAAGCCTCAAATCTTACAATGTAAATACATGTTTTACTCCCATAATTGGACCGTTCTTAAGATGGCCGAAACATATCGAAATATGTGATTCATTATTAATTACAATACCGAACGCACTAGGTGTTGATTTCATGTTAACTTCATGTTAATGTACCTCTGCACGTCCTTCTGTGTCCTTCTTAAATCAGTATTCGTTACCACTGTTAACACCTTCTCACTTATCTCTCCTTCCTAATTGTTAGAACGTCGTTAAACAGACTACGAGATTGATCTTCCTTGCCTGCAGAGACGGGCTGTCGTCGAATGATCGCGAATGAAAGTTGAAGTAAATTGGGATAAAAATACTCATAACATGTTTCGAGTTAATATCCCAGAATTCCTTTCAAGAGACTGAGAAGAATAATGTTATGATAGGGAGTAGTCCGACCGAGATTCGAAACTCATACTTCCTAGAGAGATCGACATGGTATCTGGCACGTGAAGATAATTTTAGTCTCAATTTTGAACAGCTCGTTCGAAGCCGAACCATACCTCGAATGCAGGATAGGACCGACAATATAGGGGAGACTGAGACTAGTATTCACAATATGCTGCGTGATTTTTTCTTGTTATATGAGTATTGTATGTATGGAAATAATACAGATGCTCAGTGTTAGAGACATCATTGGTCATCAGAGAAATATTTCCATATGGTCCAGGTAATTTATTTTCTAATAAATATTTGCAATTCTTTACTACTATGCATAATGTAACAACGTGCCCCAGTGCGGGTCATCTTGGTACATTACATGGGGTTGTTACACATCTGTCTTACAGCAATGCAAATATACCTTTAAGTATCATTTTATTTATTTTATTATTATAAGGCTGTCTAATGTGATTACAACTGCTGTATTTTTATTAATAATACATGCCGCATTTAACTGGAGTTGGATAGAGGATACAAATGCAAATCATGGATTTATGATTACTTATTAAATAGGTATAATAGTATCCCAAAGCTATAACAGCTAGAGAATCAAATCATTTTTGCAGGCATATATTCCTCTGTATGGTCAGCAATTACTACAAACATAGAAGTCACACTGAATCTGGCGCAACGGTCGTTGGCCCTTCTATTACGTATGATGCACGGGAATTATCTTGAGGGTACTCTGGAAATTGAGTGAGGATCCACAAGGGCCGCGCCCTAGCTCAAGCGGTTAGTCGCTGGTTTCCCACCGCGGCAGCCGGGGTTCGATCCCGGATCTGGTCAAGTGGGACTTGTGCTGGGCAAAGTGGTGCTGGGGCAGGTTTTCTCCGAGTACTTCGGTTTCCCCTGCCAACCTTCATTCCACCCATTGCTCCACAATCACCCTCACCTATCATCTGGAGCTGCTAAAATAGGCCAGAAGTGGCCGCAGTACAATGGACTTAGTCCCACCCCACTAGCAATAAAAAAAAAGGATCCACAAATTCGATTAAGTAGTTTCCTGGTACTTATTTCTGTCAGAGGCTGAGTCGACTACCGGGCCATAGTACGGCTGGAAGGATTAGTTCAACTGAAAACACAATAACTTCAACCAGAATCGAATCTGCGAACTTCTGGCTTGTAGTATAGTGCCTCAACCAGCCACACTACCGCATGCCTCAATTCCAGTGACCGTACATTTTCCCGGAGTAAGCCAACGTCGGCGTAAAACTGATCAGCACTTCCATCGACGGCCGAGGTTGTGGATGCAAGGAGAACCATGTCCAGTTACTTATGACATTAATTACTTGTCATTATTTTAGGGGCAGCTAAAGGCATTTTTCAGACAGTTCTTAAATTGTGTTGAATATAGGAATAATAAGTCGTAAAAAATTTACAAATATATTCCAATTTTTTACCCCCTTTTCAAAGTATTTCTTCGTCGGTGCAGTGACTGCCGTCCCTTGCAGATATCTCTACTTAAGTCTTCCTATCTGAGTGCCCTTGGTCTGGCGCTGAGTTTTGTGCAGTGTCGCAGAATTGGGTGCAGTGAAGCTGAGTTGCCTTTCATTCCCTTGACTCTCGTGTCATCTAGAATATTCTGGAAACGATCGGCTGTGAAGAAAACCGAAGTCGACTAGGAAGGTTCTAGAGCGATGCTTATGACGTGCCTACAAAAGAGGTAACGGTGAGTTGGTTAGTTAGAGTATATAAGTCTGTATTGCACTGTACATACGCATTTTAGGGATCGAAAATACGTGTCCTGCTATACAAGGATTCCACTGAAAAATGCACTGTGTGTGTGTGTGTGTTTGTATGTACTTATGTTTAAATTGTACTATCGATATTCCGTGAGCCAACAAACAAAATGTGCTGTACAATGTATCCATAGACGTATCTGTGTTTGTACAAATGTATGTTTAGACGATCATAAATAATTCGTTAAGAAGCAAGAAGAACTCTGATATACAGAGTGTCCACTGACAGATGAATTGTGTCTACGTGTGCTTTATGTGCCTCTGTATACCTATACTACATGGCACAATCAGTGTTAACAGACAAGCATACTCTACTTTAGAAAGCCTCCACTGACAGATGCATTGTATGTCCCTTTGTGTGTTCTACTCTCTTGGATATATTTCGGTTTTCTGCAGGCTATAATCTGCCGAGTATGTTTTCATGGTATTGTAAAGGATTTGCATATAACAAGGAATTCTCTGATCAATAAAACCTATAGCGACAGAAATCTTATTTATATTGTTATGTATATATGATATTGTAATGTTATTTTTAAATAGATAGGACACCCTGTGCTCTACAAAGTCCCCACTGAGAGAGGCCATTCTCATGTCGTTTAAGATTAAAAATCTAAATGTTACTGACATTCGCCAGGAAGCCATCACCCATCTGTGTGCAGAGCGTCCCAAGCTAGATGGTAGTGCGGTGGACAGGTGGATTGGAGAACCAATGGCAAGGCTGGGTGCTTAATTCGACTCCTGATAGTACTTCAACAGGTGCTCTTGGGTCGGTCCCCCCGTGTCGGGTAGTGGAACAATTGGGCGGTATGCATGTTGTATATCACCTGAGTTAGTCAGAAAAACAGAAAGGGGGAGTCCTTCCACGTGACTGCTACGTTGGCGCAGTTGGAAGCCGTCTGGGCCTCTTCAAACTGAAGAAATATCAAAGAGGCCAGACCAAAGACAGATACGTGTAAGAAGGAAAATGTAGAAAGATATTTGAAAGGGACGGCAGCTACTGGGCAGAAGGAGACTGGTCTGGAAAAGAGGTAAGAAATTGATTACATATGAAGTTTCAATAACGTATTATTTCCATATTCACGAAGACGCTGGAAAAATTCATGACCTGTCAGATAAATGCATTCATATGCTCCCTAAATTAATGAAAAGAAATTAATGCCATGAAAGGGTTTAAGTAAGTGGAGGTGGTTCTGTACGCAGTTATAAATTCGGCACTAAATGGAATGCCTGATCAGCATTACGGCGATGTCGTTTTAGCCCAACAAAATACCCCGTAATCATTGGTAGTAAAAACCCCGTGGTCTGTAGTCCACAAGGGAAATATACCGACCGGGCGACCGCCGTTAGTCGGCGAAGTTAGTGCCAACTTTTGCGGATAGAGGGTGTTACGTAGTCAGCGCAACGGATCCCCACGGCCGTTAATCTCGGTTTTCTAGAACGGAGCCCCTAATTTTCCATTCAAGTAGCTCCTCAATTATCCTCACGAGGCTGAGTGCACCCCGTTCCAGACCCACTACTTCTCAGAAAATCTGATAGCGCCGGGAATCGAACCCGAGACCTCTGAATCTGTAGGCAGGAACTCTGACCATTAGACCACAGAGGCGGTCAACCATTGGTAGTAAACTGGGTATTTTACACAGACGTTTGTTATTATTTTGTCATTTGTTTCATGACGTTGTTAGAGTCATCAAGTGGTAGAATGATAGGCGATTAATGATTTGGAAAGGGTGTGGAAGAAACCGGTAGCGGCCTAATCCAAGTTCTGTCCTGATATTTCCTTGGAGGAATTAAAAGAATGAAGAATCCTCTGCCATGATAGCCGGTGTCAGTAATGATATACATCTAGTGCAGAGGTTAAGAATGGGTGGAAATATGCCTCCACTCCTAACGTCTTCATGGTGTGGTGCTATTTAAATCCAGAGACAAATTCACTTTCTCCACTTCTACCTACGGCAGATGTACTAAAATGACTGTAAAATATACGCAGTTTATAAAAGGTAAAAACTATCCCCGTAACAGGCCTTGAAGGCCCATAGGTTTGTGAGACGTCGAAGTTCCCACATTTTCTCTAGACAATCGACTCACAGACGGCGGTAAGGTTGTCAGCCTTACGCGTCGCCCGCCCTTTACCCTCACACGAAGATTCCTGGTACTCACTTCTGTTAGAGGCTGAGTCGGCTGAGTCGACCCCAGGGCCATAGTGCGGCTGGAAGTATTAAGTAAATTGAAAAATCCACCTCATCGGGACTCGAACCCGCGACCTTCCAGGTTGTAGCATAGTGCCTCAACGAACTACCATACACAGTTTGTAGTTTAATAAATTATATATTTTGTGTAATGTTTTTAGACGATGTATTCCAGATGGATGAGTTGGTCGGCTCAGGCAACACAATGACGAAGTACTCGTAATATTCATTCATTCATCAGTAATCTGTCAAGACGACAGGTCCACAGTCTCTTCCAAAACAGTTCCTCCACTTAATGCGATCTAGAGCTTTCTCCTTCAAATGAGAATATCCTCTTCTGTCCCCAAGGTCATCCAGCATCTTCTTACGTCTTCTTCCTCGTCTTCTGGTCACTTCTATCCTCCACTCTATCTTTCCTTCAATAACTTCTTTTAGAAGGCAGTTACTGCGTAAGATATGACCAATTCAATTAGCCTTCCGTTTTCTTATATGCTGGAAAATTACACGTAACTATGTTAACGTGGGATCACAGATGTAGAATGGAGAGAATAAAGAAAGTATATGAAGATTCCTGTCTTATGGCATTTTACGCCGTGTTGTCTGGCACATCATTGCCGATTATTCGCAGCTAAGTCGTCTCTATCCCGCTCCGCTGGTGTCCAGCTTTTTCTTGTAGACTTATGGAAAACTGTTTTGAATTCGGAGAGGTCAGGTAGAAAGCCTGAAGCACCATAACCTGCTGTGGGCCCGCCGGATTAGAGTGGGCATTTCCTCCTCGCTAAATATTGAGGGTATACCTCCCATGCTCGGTCACCAGAGCCTCGTTTGTGATAACGGGGTCCACCACTGGAAGGTGAGACTGGTTTTTGACAAGGGCAGGCCATGTATTTCGCTTCAGTTCCCTTTGGACCCCAATTAATATTTCATACAGTAGGCTAATTTAACACATATTACCTGTGTCTCACGTATATCATGCTTTAACAATATGATGTTGAATAAAATTTGTAGGTTCGGAGACTTATATTTGTTAAGAGATTTATTTGTTCTTTACAATTTGTTTCGACTAACAATTTCGCACAAAAGTAATGTAGGCCACTACGTACACAAGGCAACACAAACACACACAGTGAGATTTCAGTGAGATTTGAACCCACGATCCCAGTGTTTGAAATGGTGAAGACATTTCTTGCCTCAGATAGAGCAGCCACTGTGATTGGGAAAAAGTCGATAAATTTTCCCAGATTCAAAGAATTTATCAGCTACATTCATATCATGATTTTGTCCTACAGATGACTGATGAGCACATGCTTGTTCCCACCAATCAACATAAGAGGTGAAGAAGTGAATCTGTTGTGGGGATGGCACATCTGGTAATTCTTACCAGTTTAAATATCTCTCCTGTATTTAAATGATGTTCAGAAACAAACCATATGTGTCTCAGGTTCATAAGATTACATGAAGATAGTTTCCCAACAGAGTCCAGGGTCCTGTTAATGTGATAATATGGTGAAATTTAAGGTGTCCCAGGTAGAAACGTTTCAGTTCTATGAATATTAAAAATTTTAACTACGGATTTAGGTTCTAACTCATTTCATTTTTAATTAAAGAGTAACCAACAATAATTCAAATTGAAGAAAAGTCTTGAAATAACAGCTTCAGTAAATTGTATTTCTACAAGAATATATAAGCCATGAAAATTATTTATCAATCACCAAAGTGATTGTTGTCATTTCAAAACACTCTCCAAGAATATTCCGTGCCGTTCCTAAAGAAAATATCAGTTTACACAGGCCAGCCTTGAGGAAGGAGAGTGAAGTGTTAGAATAATTGTATCTTGAAAAAATTCACAGCTGTATTTAGAAATTTCAATAATAATTAAATGAATAGTAGGAGATCATGGCAACCAAAGGAATATAAACAAATCAAATCGTTATATTGTTTTTCATTTAATATGAGACTTTCTAATTCTGGGATTATAATAATTTGCTATTTAACAGTTTCATATACATAAGTGCTATAATATATCAATTATACATTTACTTGTACATTATAGAGAATTCAAATTCAAAATATATTTGAAAAAAAAAGTCTTCTGGGATTTGGCACCGTGTATATGTGGTGTTAACCGACGTTTCGGAGGAACGTATCGCCTCCATCTTCACCACGTATACACGGTGCCAAATCCCAGAAGACTGCTTTCTTCACAGTCACCGCTGTGAAAACCTCAAATCTTACAAAATATATTTGTTAACATCTTAAATTTTCTGTCTTAATTTTTTAAATTTACTGACTTCATTTCATTGTATTTACATGTTATATATAACCTAAGGAAAATTCATGCTAAACTGGGTTTTCTATTGTTCTTCAACATTGTAGGTGTCTTCCTGCAAATTTGTTCTCAGTAGTTCAACAGTAGACTGTAGGAAGGAAAGAATGTCCTCAGAGGAGGCTGTATTTAATTACCCATCTGATATTAATACTGACTCCCTTTTCATTCATCTTATACAAGTCATATATAATTTTAATCATAGACATAAAGATTTGTAATAAAAATTATTGAAATTCACACTTTAATGCTTCTTTATACTCATCCCATCTCAACAGTTTTTTACCCAGTAAAGTGGTGTAATGTGTAAATATTTTGATGGGCAGCCTCTTTAGCCCAAGAATGTACGAGATTAATCAGATGAAACTAAGTGAATAATTCTCCTTGACATTGCTGTGGCATTCAGGACATACTAATGTTTACTTGTTATATACTGCAGTGCAAGGAAAGCATTTTTAAAGATTTGAAGAATGAAGAATTTTCCTTGTGTCAATAAAGAATCCAAACATAAAAAAAAGCACTTTGCCTTGCTGCATAATAGAAAAGATGCATAACAGAAGAGACATTGCTGAGATATGTAAGTTATGCAGATATTAGTAGAAAATTTGCTTCTGTAAAGCCAAAAAATTTTTAATTTATGTTTCAAGATATTTAACTTCTCATCTTATACAATAAAATAGGTATATCCAAAGTTCACCTTTTATTTCAATATTAAATCCTTACATAGCCCACTCATATTCAAATATCCTGTGAGCCTGTGTACTTAGCAACAATTAGAAGTGGGTTTCTAATAATATGAAGGCAGAATAATTGTTAGACACAAGTCTTGCTGCACACACAATCTTTTATCACAGCTTACCAGATTAACTATACTGACAGAAGACAAAACTGAGAATTGTGATGTATTTCAAGGATTTGTTTGACATTTCATAACAGACACATCACAAGATAAATTCTAATAGCAAATTTGGAATACATTTCTAAAAAAAAGACAGTTTACTGTATATTTTCTTGTGTTGTCAATAATTAATTACTAAAACTTTCTGATATATGATGTATGAGGCAAAAAGGAAACAAAGCATATTTGTTATGCCAATTTCGGTTGCTGTTCTTTTATGAATCCTCGTATTTAGAAAAGTATTAAAAAATATAACATTTACAAATTTATGAAATAAGTTATACCATATTTATAACACAAATATAAATTCAATCTTTAACTTAATCTGATTTTAGAGCTCCCATATAGAGTATCATACCTAAAAAGTAAAATTTCATTTAATGATGTGTTCAGGATATAAAAGTATACTTGTTTTCTTAATTAATGTAGTCATTTTTCAGGATTGCTCTTTCATCATCACTGTTAATATACAATGTTTTTAAAATATTCACCCACAAAATGGTAATGGCATGAGGTTCATATGCTTATATATCTACATTTATAACACTGCTTGGATTACTTTACAGATATATGCGGTAATTTATGATACACTCTTATCAGTTGACTACAATTACTTATATACTGTAGCTAAATACAGATAGAGAACTTGAGTAAACTCATATAGTTAATCAGTCAGTATGTCAGTTCATTGATGAAATGCTATCAGTTCTTAAAACTGTATAAGTCAATAGATTGTTGCCTTTTAAAGTAAAGATTAGATTAACGTAAGGCATTAGAAACACTTGAAATTTTGTGTATGATATTAGTACCACACTTGCAATTTTCTCAATATATTGTGGAACTTTGTTCTCAAAACACTATTTAATATTAATATGTATGAGCAGGGCTTGAGGTGGGGCAGGATGCGGCAGGATGGAATCCCGGTTCTTTTCTAAATGGCTTAAAAGCATCCCATTACTTCTTTGGCAGTAAATGCAATGTACAGTATATTTTGTTGTTGTTGTTATCTGTTTCATGGTTGTACAGGCTACTCCCCCGCATTGTAGGTTTTAGATGGAACACAGACTATATACATCACTCGGTATATTTTCATAATTTATGTCTAAGAATTGAAAGGGGAAAACCATCCCGGTTCTATTTTCATTCCATCTCAAGCACTGTTTATGAGTAAAATGATGATGATAATTTAGTTAATCATAATATTGTATTTAAGCAATCTGTTGCATTAATATACTCTTCACAAACTATATCTCCATCCACAATGCAATTTATTTATTTTCTCTCTCTCTCCTCACTTTCACAACATGTTTTGGCCATATATGACCATCATCAGGTGTTCTTTAGCCACAAACTGTTTCACTGTGTAGTACATCTCACTTCTTCTATCACATATGAATAAGATAAGTCCTAATTTAAAATAACAGATTCTATTAAAATCAATTAAAAATCAATAAAATCTAGTTAATATTTAATTAAACCATTATTTGAATTAAATATTAACTATATTTTATTGATGTGGGACCCTCAATATCTCACAACCCTATGGGCCTTCACGGCCTGTTACGGGGATAGCTTTACTTTTCTACTTTACTTTTTAATATTTAATTAAAATTCTTCATTATTTTGCTTGGGGGCTGTCCTCTCTTTATCCGAACACAATTATGTCGATTTTCTTCATTTGGATTACTTGTGCAGTGTCATGGGTGTTTGTGCGTATGTAGCTCTCAAAATATTGATGTTGTTACCATGCATGCCCCTTGCCTGTGTGGTGGTGTTATTGTTCCATGTACGTAGACCTTAAGTAGACCCTTTAGAGGGAGAAAATAAATAAGTTGTACTGTGGACGGAGATATAGTTAGCGATTAGTTAATCATATTTTAAAACTGCCAATTCCAAGATACAACTAATATATTTCAGTAAATACAAACACACACATATTCTAATAAAGTTAAAATAAATTAGCACACAAGGTATAGCTAAATAGTTTATATGAAAACAGTGACTAAACAGACCTGTCAGTGTTAGAGAGCATTATATTGTGCACACAATGACCCATATAAATCTGCTAGGTCCTAACTATCTGAACTACAATGGCTAATTACCTCTACCATTTTAATTTCAATAAATGATTTTTAGAAATATTGATAAAAGATGAACATAATCTGAACTGCAAAATCTATATTGTTAATCAATGAAAGAAAAAGTACTATGGAAATCATTATTTGTGAATATGAAAATAATATACTCCATCAAATTTTCCCCAATTAGACCAAATTTTGAATGAAGGAACAAAGCCAGAAGAAATATTTTACTGTCCAACAAAATTACTGTTCAGTTATTAATAAAACAGTCTAAGAAATGCTACTGTAACTGCAAAATCTTGTAAGATATGGCATAAAATTTGTTCTAAATCACTCTCAACATACAGATTGAGACCCTCATTTAAGGTTTTATTGATGAGCAATGGGTTTAAACATTAACCTGAGAAAAACCTCGAAATAAAATATTTCAACTTGTAGATTACTGACTTGGTGTCTTTGAAATTAATATTATATGATAGAAAACTTTAACTGAAGAGCATTAAATGGGGGTTCCACTGTATTGTGAAGGAGTAGCAGTTACACGTTAGCTGTAGCTTAAAAGTTCTATGTGGTAAAATGTCATATGAACTTCAGCTGAAAACAAATAACTCAAATTTGTGTAATAAAAATGCATTTTTTAAGAACATAAATTTAAACACCACACAGTTGTGTAGTTGTCATCATTGTTCATGTTAAATATCATCAACCTTATCATTAATATTGCCATTATTATGAAATTTGTATATATTTATAATACCAAATTAATGACAACTACAATTTTAATATAAACTCCCTTGTTCAAATTCCTCATAGCATTCGTTTAAGAATGTCTAAGAAGCTTATACAATGTGTTTACATGGAAGTATATAATGTTTTAGTAACCTATATGTAGGGCACCAACCTAAACAGATAATAAAAAATGTACAGTTGTCCCTGTAATTAACTAATTAAGCACTATGCCATGAAGGTGTATGGGGGAGAGGATGTACAGATCCACACTTTCTTGACCTCAGTACCAGCTTGAGGTGAGGGGTCAGCTTCACGCCCCTGCTGCTTTACCTCTGGGGAAAGAGCCCCCCTTAGCCATTGGGTAGGAGGCTAGGTGTGCTCCAGAGCTGGTCTGGACAATATGGAGAAGAGGAAATTCTGATCCTAGGAGGACTTGAACTCTGACCCCTCAATCGTCCAGCCTGTGGGCAGTCACTATACTGACTGTGTTACCTGAGCTCACCTTAAGCAGATAATTTGAACTTAAATTAGAACTTTCAGATTCTGATCTCTTAAACTATTCTGAATGGAAGGCTCTTATCAAAAGTTAGGTTAATCTTCAAATTCATGTAAAATGCTGAATACTGATAGCACTCCTGATGTAAATATTTAATAGAAATTAATGATACAGGAGAAAACGTCCATAAGATTTTCATGTAAACATACTGTATGAAAATGTCTTTATATTTTTCAAAATAAACATTCAAATTCTTGGAACAGACACTTCATATTCTGCATGCAGGTTGGGAATTTCTGCTTGAATACAAATTAGAGCAGTAACGCTAGGAACACACACAGCAACATCGGTCGTACAACATCCATACGGTTCATGTCACATTAAGTAGTAGAATATAAAATGTAGTCTTAGCTTTCATACATGATGACATGCAACATCTACCATATGACAGTCGGAGAGCAACGAAATGTATTTGGTCGCTGTAGTGTGAAAAGGAGGTCGTACAGTAAAAACAACCGTATGACATTTTTCTGTATGACCAATGTCTCTGTGTGTGTGTTCCTAGCCTAACAGAAGAGATTCAGTATGCCCGAGGAATATGTAGTATCGTTGGTATTGGAGAGACATCTGATATATTTTGAGTTAATATCTATGCACAAATAAATAACAGAGAAGAAATATGTGCAAATTTGATCAGTGTAATTGTCTCTGGGAGGGAAGATAATTTTAAATACTTTGTATTTCATTACAAGATTATGATATTCTATATGACATGAAATCATTCACAACTAGCTAGGCAATTAAGGAAATTGCTACTATTCTTATGATTGTCACATGACACATCTGCACATATTGGAACTGCAATTGCATATACAGCGTCATTTTCTCAGCTATTAATGTTCCAATATAAGATGGATGATGATCCTGGTAAATTTCGAAATATTATTTGTTTCTGCGTGATTTTCACCGAGAGGCCAGATAGGGATAACAAACAGATTTTCATACAGTGCTTAAAAGAAAATCTTACCCAAAACCATCAGGCAGATTTATACCAACAAAATATAATTTACATAAGATATCAAGTATTTTATTTTATCTCTCCCTCTAATGCTTCACAAAATTCAACATTTCTAATAAATATGTGATTTATATGTCAAAACATTTACATTTTACATGAAACACTATCATACTAATATATTGGTCCCTTGTATAATACTTCCTGTGTCTATAATTCTTCACTTGACAAAGATACTACACATGTAGATAATTTCATACAATATGAACATTCACATGGAGTCCAATGCACCACCAGTCAACTTTGTGCCATAGAGATTAATAACCTGAAAAGGAAGGAAGAATATTATTTTGCATGTGCGTCATAGTGGTATATGCACTGAAATCTTATCTTGAAATTTAGAAGAATGCAGTTTCTCAGAGTGTAAGTTTACTGTTTTGTTGGATGCGTTAGCATCCCTTTGGAGCAGTTATTAATTATGCTCATAATGTTGTATTTTAGCAACCCTCTGCTCTATGTTATCACTTGACATAAATGTACACAAACACAGTCTTCAGTGGAGCTTTATGTGCAGTCCCTGGTTAAACCACTCCTATTTTACGTCCTCCTCCCATTGTTACATGAGGTGGTCTCACAATGACTATCGTCAGGTGTGTATGTGCTGTTGCGCTTAAACTGTTACATTGCTGACATATTACTTATAAGTTTCATATTAAATCCTTTCATTACTACCTGCACAAAACTAATTATTTTTGTTGCGCTCAAAATTTAAGAAATAAAATGTTAAAAATTGAAAGGCCTATGATGTGATGAAACTCTTAATGTCCTGTATTTGTTTGTTGATGGTGTGTGTCTGTATACTCCTTGTTACCTGCAATTGAATCAACACACATATACACATACATGTGTGTGAAGGAGACACAGACCTGTGTTACACAGAATTAATAGGCTACATATTTGCTGGATATGTGTCACAACAATAATTTACTACTAGGCAAATTTACTTTAAATGAAAGTAGGTTTATGGTGTAACTATTTCTACCTCTATGTCTGGGTGTCCTCATACTTCTCCCCCAAAGTTACTTTTGAAACTCTTGATTGCTTTTCAATAAACAAAGTCTTAATGTTGTCCCACATTTTTATATTTTCATTTCCTATCGTTCACAATGCAAACTTTGGAGTTGTGAGATGTCTGGGCAGCCACACTAATGGCATAGAAGCACAGTAGAGTATTTTACATTTTGTGTGGTAACAGCAAAGGTAAAAAGTTGTCCCTATGATTAACTAATTAAGCACTACGCCACGAGACGTGTGTGGGAGTGGGCATATAAATCCACGTTTTTCTTGACCTCGGCACTGGTTGTATGCGAGTGGTCAGTTTCACGCCCCGGCTGCTTTACTCCCAGGGTAAGCGTCCTCGGTATCCATTGGATAGGAGGCTTGGTTGACCGCAGAGGCAGTCTTGATGACATGGAGAAAAGAAAATTCTTTACCCTTCCAGATCTCGAAATCTGATCCCTCGCTCATCCAGCCCATAGCCAGACGCTATGACGACTGCGCTATGCCGGCTTCAAAAATTTGTCCCCAGGTTTAATTAATTAAGCACCAGACCATGAAGACGTATGGGGGTGTAGTAGAATAGTTCCAGCATTATTATCCTCGGGACTAGATGGAGGTGAGTGGTGTGTTTCACGCCCCGGCCGCTTTACACCAGGGGAAAGAACCCCCGATAGCCATTTTAAAGAAGGCTGGTTGGGTCCCAGAGCCAAGTGTGGACGCTGTGGAGAAAGAAAAATCTCTTTCCCTGCCGGGAATTGAATTTTGGCCATCGCTATGTCAACTGCTACCTCCGTGTGGTAATGGGTCTTCGAAAACTCTGAATTCATTTAAGATATTTCTTGTACAACAAATAAATGAAAATAGAGAAGCAATGAAGAAACCACATTTATTTTCTGGCTGTCAATGACTAAAGAACATTTGGAATTAGGTAAGGATAATTCATTTTGTATGAAGATAGATCATAAACTCTTCAACCCACAAACTTACCTGGTAAATGAAGGCGTATTGGTCGCGCGTCTGCACAGCGCCAGCTCTGTCCCTCCTAAGGCGGGCCACACAACGTGGAATATTCACAATTCGCGTGGTCTCAAAGTCTCTAATGCAGAGGTCGCAGGCAATAACCGTCCCTGTGCGCCCAGTGCCGGGGCTGCAATGGACAACACAGGGGCCGCTGCGCATATAAGGCCGGGCCTCCAGCAAGAATGCAATTAATGAGCTCGCGTCTTCTGGGACACCCTGTATGGGCCAGCTTACGTACCATAGGTGTATCACCTCACGCCATGAGTTCGTCTCCAGGTTCTGCAAAGACACAATTTGGAATATGGGGAAACTTTAAATAATTAAGGAAGCTGTAAGTAAAAGGAATGTTTTTGAAGAGGTAAGAAAGGTAAAGGTAAGGTAAGGTTGTCCCTGCGCTTAATTAATTATTCACAAAGACGTGTGGGGGAGCTGGATCACTCTTGATCTGGTTACTACATGATGGTGATTGGATAGGAGGCTGGGTTGGCCCCAGCCCCGATCTGGATGTTGTGAAGTAGGCAAAAATCTCTTGCCTCTGCCAGGAATTTACAACCAGTCGTCCAGCCCGTTTGTCATCGCTATACTGACTGAGATAGCCCTGCTCCAGATATGTATTAAATGAATAGGAAATAAGATGTTGCTATAATATACAGGAAAAATGGAATAATTGGCCATAACAACTTATTCCCCTGAGCACCAACCGTTAAATATGGTAGGACGAGACCAAAAATACGATATTTAAAAAGAACTTAAAAGTACATGGAAATGAGGAATAGTCACCGCTTATGGAATACCAGATGGGAGAAGCTCAAAGTAGAATGTCATGAAATGAGTAATTCCAGATACATATAATTTGTACACTAAAGATGACTGGCGTGCACTTGTCTGAATACGTTTCTAAAATTACAAAGAGGCCTATGACACGCATAAATATATTTTTTTCAGCGCTTCCTCAAATCTGAAGATAAAAGTTAAAGCTATCCCTGTAACAGCCCGTGGAGGCCCATAGGATTTTGAGACATCGAGGCTCCCACAGTTTCTAGACTGTCGGCTCACAGACGGCGGTGAGTTTGTCAGCCTTATGGGTCGACCGTCCTTTACCCCCAGGAAGAGGCTGAGTCGAACCCAGGGCCATAATGTGGCCAAAAGGATTAGGTCAATTGAAAAATCCAATGATCTTATCGAGAATAACACTAACACTAACAAAGTAACACCAATAATCTTCGAGGTTCTGCTGTAATCCTAATTACTTTTGGAATCATTTAATTTTCTGAGGTGGTTTTGTCGTCCAGGCAACGTGGTATTGCCGCCCCTTTACTTAACCTGCAAGAATCACCTGGTTCTCCACTGCCAGATAGTTTGGCAATATTTCGTAATGTAAACCAACAGTACTCTATGGAGGAGACTTCTAAACTCTGCGCAAGACAAAATTATGACTTAGTGATGCATCAAAATAAGATGCCTAAGATCGTTTGTTAGAATAACAAGAAAAGACCATGCCCAAAATTAAAACAATGGACAACAACTTCGGGAAGGTAGTATAACCCACGAAAACTGTGGAAATTTTGACAGAAATGGATGGAACATGGGCACTGGTTACCAGCAGATGGTGTGCCCAGAGAAACAATGGAATATGGACCCCGAGGACAAAGAGATTTTGGAAGGCCTAAGAAAAGTGGAAGGGTCAATATTGTACTTTGCCCGAGAAAGTACACAATTTTGTAAGGAAGAGAAAGATGTCTTGGTGACATAGGAAGCGCACTGGGTTACATGATTTTTCAGTCACTCTCTACAACCTCACCTTAAGTTGCAGACTGGATATGATGTAATGATCCTTGACCTCTCTCTTCTTCAGGGTGATTTGGAAGTCACCGAATAGCCTATGGCAATCAAGTACTTCAGAGGGTGGTAGATAATCTGCAGATTTTTCCTAACATAAAATGAATATAAATTAACAGATTGATGAATATGGATGATGAATTAATGTGGTGATATTAAAAACATGAATTTTCTATTATCTGGCTCGTACACAGCAATAATCAGTGTATCTATTGACATCTATGGAAGAAATTCTGAAATATAGCAGAATATACAGAAAGTTCAGGGATTAAAATCACACTCAGGTATTATATGTATCACGAAAAATGGTGTTTAGTCTAACTCTGTGAATATAAAACAAACTTTATACATCTGAAATTTCAAAGAGCTTTTATAATGCAATCAAATATTTTGACAATTATTTCTCAGCCATTTCTGAACATAAAAGCGGAACCACTTTATACTTATAGACCCTCCAGCCGCAGCTAGTATATCCATGTTTCTTAGGCTTTACAATAACAGGAAATTTAAAATTTAAAGTAATGTATGACCATTTTTCAGAATAAATTACACATCTGTGAAGAAACTTTACAATATTTTTATATTTATACAACAAATTTACTATGTGTAGAAGGGTCACCATTCATCTTAAAATGACTAAACATGGAATACAGCAGACTTAATAACATTTGCGAGAAAAGTACTTAAGCCCTAAATGCCTCAGCTTATGGTCAATTTTTAGTCACTCATGACGAAATAGTAAACTTCAGTTCCCATTCTGTAGTTCAGCATCCTGTTGCAAATCTTTAATTAACGTCTATGTATATCACAGTCCGTCAATAATGCAACAATTGTTCCTTTTTTTTTTTTATTCCTCCACTTTCATCATATAACACTTAACACAATATGTTTCGGCCATAGATGGCAATCTTCAGGTGTGTCAATGTATCGAAGCTGTGTTACACTGCTCTGATGTTCGCTAAAACAACGCGCTGCAGTCCACTTAAAAAAAAAGAATAAAAATATTTAATTAAAATCCATTAAAATTGTCTATTAAATTTTTTCTCGTTACGTTTCTAAATTCCTATCCCACCTCATAAGGGGCCTCGGCTACTTGTTTAGAGCTATGTGATTTATTCCAGATGTTTTATTCCAGCCGCTTGTTTTTATGTTCCTTAGCCCTTGTTTGCTACGTCTGCAATATGCCCCTTGCTTGTGTGTTGTTCCCTGTTAGAGAAAATATTTTCAGGCGTTCAAGAAATTCTAAGCTTTTGCCTCAGCAATCTGAGTGACTGTAATGTTGGTATTACTGATGGAGGGGATTTATGAAGTCCGCCGTTGAGATGGGTTCAGGTGGCATTATATACCAAGTTACATGACGATTGGTTCAGGCATTTCACGCACACATACAGTAATGTTACCACATAAGCACACTTTTATTTTTTTTAGAATAAGGATCGCAGGTTCAAAACGTGATCCATGATTATTATGTGCCTGTATTTAAAGAAACATAGGTAAATAAACAGCCGATTACAGTAGCTTTGGATTCTAAAGCATGAAATGTTTTCACGCGCTCAAACACTGGGTATCATGAGTTCGAATGCAACTAGAGGCAGGGATGAGTCTGCGTTTATTTTGTGTTTGTGTTGGTCTGTGTACTTAGTGGCTTTGCGAAGGGCTGATCACCCGTCCAAGGAGTCCTACCGACTGTCTATAAAATACAAATTTCAGAATTAATTGTCTCTGAATGGTCACAGGCCAAAGGGCCTAATGCGTGAAGGTAGAAGAAGAGGAAACAAATATGGCAGGTGACGACGATATATACATATATACATTTCACATTTTGTTTGCTTACACATACACAAATACACTCAACGGTTGAACATGCACTGACGGTCGGTGAGGCAGTAACGCTCCTAATGCTACTTGCATCTAGGAGATCCTTAGGTTTGAATTTCGGCCGGGATGCTGATTACCCTGACTGAGATATTCCGTTGTTTTCCTGCCCTTCCCCCAAGTATGGATACCGGAATAATATTGTGACATGACGCCCGAAAGCCAAAATAGTGACGTCAGAATGGATGTTATTAATAGGCATCCACTCAGTAAACACATTCCCGCGGCAACAAAACGTAAGCATCAATCGAATAACTTCCGTTGCTATGCAATGGCAATGTTAACAAGCCTTCCCAATAGAGAGGCTGTGTTTTCTACGTGGTCCGTGCAAAGTGATTGCAAAGAAGAATTCAGTTGTGAAGTGAAGAGTTAAGAAATGGAACTGAGTCGAGTCCTCGGAATTGGCAGTTGCAGCAGAATAATGGCAAAGAAGGAAATTAGAAGTTTCATGTGTGATTTGAAGTGACAGTGAGACTGTACGTTGCCAGAACACAACTAGTGAAGACCGAGAACGCTAGCGTGTGTGTGTGTAATGGTGGACTGTAAAAATGTGGGAACAGTGACAGCGCTGTAATTGCCTGTAGTTCCGAATATTGTGTATAAGGTGTCAACTGATCCAATCATCCAACCCAAAACCTGTTTATGAGTCGCGCAAACCCTACAAGTGAAAGTAGTTTGATTAGATCATGACTGTTTCCTTCCAAATCTTTTCAAATTCACTATTCATCCACCATCCTGCCCTGTAAAGCTGACAGCACTTGTGATGGTTCTTCAAAACTTAAACATGTCTGCAGAATCTGCAAATAAAATGTTGCTAAGTGCTACATTACGTTCATGCCGGTACTTACCACTCCATTCTCAACGAGGTCGGTTAGCATGAGTATGACTCTACTTTGTTGCTCCCAGATCATGCGCCAGAAATCTATCACAGTAGACGCCATTGGAGCCTGGCATGCGATGTAGTACTTGCTTGCATTCTTGGGGCCCTGGAATTGCCATTACATCACATAATACTTGACTCCTGACGGTTCCTGTCACGTTTAGCGAGAAAATTTAACGTCGTTTTTCAGAGAGCAGCATTCCTGTTTCTTGTTCGGAAGATCCAGTGTTCAAATTTCGATCCGAAGACCATTTATCCTTACTAACGATATTCGTGGTTTTCCTCAGCCCTTCAGGTAAATGTCAACGTAGTGTATCAAATTAATCTACGACTATGACCTTTCACTGATCAACCTTGCATTCGACGACGCAAAATCTGGGATAGTGAAAGCATTTTAAATAAAAATAAATAAAATATGTAGCAATCGGGTGCAAGGCGAAGCCATTATAGACTGAGAGACAAAGAAGTGTTGTCATGAAGACAGAACTGAAACTGGTCCCTATGTCAGCAAAGGTGAATATGTCAACTTAATAAAACAGTCTGTTACAACAGGTCTATGTATTTAATCTGTTCAAAAAATGTTCCCTTCAGCTACATGTTTCGACAGAATTCTTCTATCTTCAGGGCTCATTAATTAAATATAACACAATCACAAAATGTTGCATTTTAATACTTGTTAATAAACCCTTGTAAATAGCATTCTTTTATTATTCTTAGTGGGGTGAGGCTGAGTCCACTTGGTACTGCGGCCACTACTGGCCTATTGTACCAGCCCCAGATGGTAGCTGTTGGTGATTATGGAGCAACTGGTGGAATGAAATTTGGCAGGGGAAACAGAAGTAATCGGAGAAAACCTGCCCCAGCCGCATTTTGTCCACCACAGGCACCATGACCAGACCTGGGCACGAACCAGGGTAGCCGCCGAAGATAGCATAATTCTGACGACAGTTGTAAGGTGATGTGTTGTTATACTTAAATAAATTAAACTATGTAGTTATACGGAAAGTTCTATTAAACTGACTTATGAATGAAATATACCACTGTTATAATGGTAAGGTAAGGTAAAGCTGTCCTTGTAAACGGCCATGGAGGCCCATAGGTTTGTGAGACGTCGAGGCTCACACATTTTCTACACAATCGGCCCACAGACGGCGGTGAGGTTGTCAGCCTTAAGCACCGGCCGCCCTTTACCCCCAGGATGATTCCTGGTACTCATTTCTGTTAGAGGCCGAGCCGACCCTCGGACCACTGTGCGGCTGGAAGGATTAGGTCAATTGAAAAATCCAATGACCTCATCGTGAATCAAACACGCGGCCTTCCGGCTTGTAGCATAGTGCCTCAAACAACTGTAATAACGGTGACTGCAAAATCACCAAAGATAGATTTCAGTAAATTTCTGAATTAATAATTACGTTACTTACGTGCACAAAATTTGCATTTATATACTCGGAGAGTGGTTCGCCTTCACGTGGAGACAACTGTACCCTTGTCTCGGGAAGGGGTATCACATTGGCATAGCGGTTCTTGGTATCCGCGCCTTCGGGCATGTCGTCAACGTTGGCTGTAACCTGCGGGATCCTAGCGAACTCCTGTTCCACAGATTCCCTGTTCAGACTGAAATTCGCCAACCCCGCGAATCCCATAGGATGTGAAGGTGCAGACTAGAATTGACAAGGTCAGTCCATCATGAAGTTTTCCGTGTGCAGTTCTACATCTTGAAGATGTGTGGGGATGCTGACGAATAGCTTCACGCATTCGTGATCTCGGTACTAGAGGGAGGTGAGTGGTCAGTTTCATGCCCCAACAGATTTGACACCGGGGAAAGTACCCCCCGCTGCCCATTAGTTAAGTTGTTGAGCGACCCCACGGCAGGTATGAACGCATGGTGAACAGAAAGATTTCTACCTCCGCCGGGAATTGAACCCTTATTCTCCGGTACTCCAGCCTGTAGAATAGTCACTACACTGTCTGCGCTATGCATAATATAAAAGCACTACATTGCTATAGCATTTGTTTGAAATATTCCTTGAACTTCATATTAATGGTAAGTAATTTTTAATCTATTTTCATAAATACTTTTACGGATAGAACGTGGAAATGTGTTGACTGTTCCTGAATATTCGTGCTCAGTTGTTTGAGACCTCTAAATCTCGGCTGTGTGACCGGCCGTTCTGATTGGTGCTTTCAAGGTATTCAACACCTCCACAGAAATTCGAAGGTGTCATGAACAGGAAACCCCTGATTTATACTCATAAACAGCCTCTTATTCAGCGCTGCAACCTATAACCTGTGCATATGTGGTCAATGAAACGTCGTTATTTTTAACAAATAAAAATATACAGCTACATAAATATATAAATCAAAGGACACAGCACTTTTATGAGGAAAGTTTCTTGCCAAGTCCTTCAGTGGAATCTAATTGTCTGAGTCATGCCGAGTCTAAATACTAACTTCAATTCTCAGCTTAGAATGTTTGTTCTCTGCAATTTGCATAACTTGAGAAGCATTGTTTCTTCATTTCATGATCAATGTTACACACTAGTACATTATTATTTAAATATGCCTATTGGTACTACCTAGAGAGAAAGCTCATCCATTCGACGTTATTGAGCTCATCTTTAAATAACTCATAAGGAAATAAAAAAAATAAATGATTTTCCTCAATCCCTTCAATAAAATCATAAAACATGGACGGATACGTCCTCTTAAAACCCTTCCCTGCTCACGTAAAATAATCTTATTTCTCGTTCGGCAATATACAATCAATGCATTTATATATATAATTACACACACAATGAAGTCTTCCATGCAGCTTCACAAGTTATTGGCTGAATCATCACAGTCCAGGTATTCAGGGACATGTTTCGGGCAAACAGGGCCATCCTCAGGTATATATGATGATTCGCGTAAATTTTTATACTGTGTCATATTGTAATATAACCGGTAAGGGCTGTAAGTCTGAATGGGTTACTGTTTAAAACAGTTTGTTACCTATTAAAATCTAATACACAA
Organism: Cryptotermes secundus; assembly: GCF_002891405.2. NCBI lineage: Eukaryota > Metazoa > Arthropoda > Insecta > Blattodea > Kalotermitidae > Cryptotermes > Cryptotermes secundus. Next base: position 34,931 of record NW_019744129.1, read on the forward strand.
AACTGATTTTAAAATTTTTATGATTGACATTGCTCTCGACCGTTGCATCCTAGAACATAAGTAAAACTAGGATTAAATTTCATCAAACGCAATAATATCCTTAATAATAAAATAAAGCATTTATTTTGTTATTAAAATATTTTTGTGTTTAATGGAATTTAATCCTAATTTTACTTACGATTTTAAAAATTGATAATGATGTAAAATGATGCATTCTGTATCGTGATATTCTTCTTCCTTGCATTTTGGATTTTGCTTTTCGCAGAGATGTGTGTTTCGTGGGTGGTAAGAAAGAATGACACGACACACAATATGTCATTCCACGGTATTAAAATATTTTAAAATCATTTTTATACGTGTATATTAAATTTTGACTGGTACCAAATTGGTTTAAATAATAAACTTTCCGGACGAGCAACCCTCAAAAGGCCGAGCCATAGCTTCAAGCGGTTAGTCGCTGGCTTCCCACCGCGGCGGCCCGAGTTCGATCCCGGGTCTGGTGAAGTGGGATTTGTGGTGGACAAAGTGGCACTGGGGCGGGTTTTCTCCGAGTACTTCGGTTTCCCCTGTCAATCTTCATTCCACCAAATTCTCCACCATCATAATCACCCGGGGCAGGTACAATAGGCCAATCAGTGGCCGCCGTGCTGAGTGGACCCAGTTGGACTCCACCCCCCACTAATCGAAACAGCCTTCAAGGGCTACATAAAGTAGTGTAACAATTTACATGAAAGCGTGAACTAAGCGGTGATTCAACCAGCAACCCGTGAAAGTACACTGAAGACAGTATTGCCTGCATATAGTACACACCAGGTGATGAACTAAAGAAGCAAGATGCTTAGATACAATATTATGAATCGATGCAGTTAATAAAGTATCATTAAGTAAATCAAAAGAAATTGCTGCTTCATACTCACTGGATCATCAAATCCCGCGTTACCATATGATCGCTTCGAGTTCCTGGCTCCGGTCTTACGCCTGACTGAGCCACACACAGACACGCTGTCGAGGCTGTATGCATCTAGAGACACTGGTGTGCACCGCTGGCCGTAGTTGAATCTCTGCTGCCGCTTGCGCATCACGACCTGTGCCAGCAGATGCAGTACACAGAGGGGAACATTTATATGCTGCAAGTTGGCTGTAATGTCCAATTCTATTCTGCAGAAATGAGACGTGTCACTGGTACATGTGAGGCATATATGTTCTACAGACTATCCCACTCATGTAGGTAGGACAGTGGATCTTGAAGAAGTGGGATTAGGTGGTATCAGGCTCAGGACAGGGACTAGTGGAGGGCTCTTGTTGACACGGTAATGAACCTTCAGGTTCCATAAAATATTGCGAAATTCTTGAGTAGCTGAGCGACCGAGATCTTCCAAAGAAGTCGGTCGGTTGGCCGGGTAGTCTACCCTGCTTAGATAATGGTTGGGACTATGTGTCTTGTCGTAAAGCGGCCTCCGTTGTCTAGGGGTAACGTTCCCACCTCATGACTCAAGGTACGCGGATTCAAACCCGGCGGAGGTCGTGGAATTTTTAAGGGCGGAAAAATTCCGGGAACAAATCCTCCGGGAGGGACTTTAAGCCTTCGGTCCCGTGTCGTAGATTTACGGCACGTTAAAGATCCTCATGTCTCTAGGAGACCTCTGAGCAAAATTAGGCAAAATGTTTCCCGCCCAAGTACTTTCCAATGCCTCCGGTACATGGGGAAGTTATCGGGTACCACTGCCAGTAGAGGGCCGACCTCGCTGGCAGAAAGGGGGGAATAGCTAGCACCAGTATCGGTAGGGTATGGCGACAGTAGAAATTAAAAGGGGACGTACAATAGGCTATTAGTCGCGGTGCATGGGGAAACCCACCCCCTCTATACTGAATAACTGAATGTGTCTTGTTGTAGGCTATCGTAGGGGTATATATCCTCGGGTCTGTTCTGCTGTGGTAGAGATTCACGCCCTGCGATTTTCCTGGCGCTTCATACTTCGCTATTAGTTCTTTGTTGTTTGGCGATGGTTTATAAAATCTGCATTCTTCCACAAAAAATAAATCTGGACTGATGTACAGACTTATAAAGCTACTCACCCAGAGGGCCGCCAGCAAGAGTAGACACGCAGCCCCAATGCATGAGATGGTGATGGCAGCTATCATACCCCCTCCCTCATCAGCACCTTCAGGAGCGCCGTCAGAAATCTGTCCAGCGGGCTGCACGGTGTTGATCTGAGATGACAAGAAACTGAGTTATACTTAGACATCGATTCGCCGTGTTCTCACACTTTCAGAAAATATAAATTTTTTTCCAAATTCACCATGATGAAGTCCGATACAAATACATGTGTCAATACAGTGTAATTAAAGATCAAAGAACATGAGTAGAGGCCGAGCAAGATGCATCAAGCAGTAACAATTCTGACTTGTATTCGTAAGGTGCTCTGTTCGAATCTCGATCGGGACTGTCCTGACTGGGAATTTTAGCGCTTTTCCTCAGTCCCTCCATACAAATGCCAAGAAAGTGCCTTAAATTAGGTCACTATCGCTTCCTTTCATATCCTATCCAATTCATTATTCATTATCATACAGTAACTCATAGCATGAGTTAGAGACAGCATCATTAAAATGTAAGTAGTAATAATAAAATTAATAATAATGCTATTATAAATGTATTGTTGAGTCCATTTGCATAGTTGTGCGAGACTCTGCGCTGTTTAACTCCTGTACTATAAATAAATAAAATAAAATGACAGCGACAATGTAGACATTCTTTACTGGAAACGAAAATACCTTCGAATTTCTGTCCTTGCTACAAAAGAAAAACTAATTTCATCACATAAAGATATTACACAAATTGCATACAGGCTAAGGTAAAGTTATTCCTATGCTTAATTAATTAATCACCATGTCATTATGACTTATGGGGGAGTGGATTTATAGGTCCATCGTTCTTGACGTAGGACCTGGATAGAAGTGAGTGGTTAGCTTTACGCCCCGGTTGCTTTATCCTGGGGAAAAGAGTTCCCTTTAACAATTGTATAGGGGGCTGGGTGGACCCATGAGCCGGTATGGCTGCTGCAGAGTAGAGAACTCCGACCACCCAGCCGGTAGCCCATCGCACTGCCAACTGAGCTCTCCCTGCTCCGCACAATTTCATTTGCGTCGTTAAATTCTCTCTAATGTCGCGGTGTAGGAACAGACGGGAAGTCTACTGACCAATTTGTGGAATAAGAGTAAATAGAAAATTTGAAAGAATTTTTAAAATTCTCTTTCAGAATTCGTTCACATTTTGATTCCTAATGTTCCTAGATATGTTTGCTACCATTAATGTACGGAGCCAGGATAGCGCAGTCGGTATAGCTACTGGCTACGGGTTGGACGGCCGAAGATTCGAAGTTCGAGTCCCGGTAATATTAAGAATGTTTTGTTCCCCGCGTCATCCAGACCGGCTCTGGGGCCCACCCAGTCTCCAATCCAATGGGTACGAGGGGTTCTTCCAGGGGGTAAGGTGGCCGGGTCGTGAAGCTGACCACTCGCCTCCAACTAGTGCCGAGGTCAAGTGGATCTATATATCCACTACCCCATACGTTTTCATGGCGTAGTGCTTAAATAGTTAATCACAAGGACAACATTTCTACCTTTTACCTCTATCATTCATGTACTTTCAACGCGACGAAAGAAAACGCTTAATTGACACATATTCAAGTAACTCTTTCAGTAATACACCACTTACTTTTAGCCCGTTTAATGCCCAAAAGTTCTACCCTTATTTACGTTTTTATATTTCTAAATGTATCGCATTTCACGTAGTTCTGAAGGCCATGCTGTACTACATTGCCCTCCATTGTCAAGTATTCAAGATCGCAAATACTGAAACAGTAATCTGACCTTTCCGTACTGAAGTGTGAACTCAGAGAGTCTCGTTGTATATCTGACAATTGCAGTAATATCAAAATGAGGAGGCATGCAATGTGTATTGCACACAGCCACTTTTCAGTCTACCTCCTCTTACGTCTAACGATATCCTGGATGCTCGTGTGGGACCAGGTTACTTAGGTGAATGACCAAGGAACGGGCTGTTGCACTAAATCATGGAATCTTATTGGGCATGTAAAATGAGTCGAAACTCTTCCTAAAGTCTAAAGCAAGGTACACGATTCGAAGACATAGTTAGGCCTTAACTGCCGTTTTACATGTACTTGAATTGGTCTCCTGCAATATTGTATTATGTTGCAAAGGGAGGGGCAAGACACTTTAAAAACTTTCTGTAATTTTGTGGTGGTATGTGGCTGTAGCTCCGTATGGAAGCTAACCCACTGGTGGTTTGCAGCTTCGTTTGAAACCCAAGTTTATTCCCTGACTGACGTCACTCACTACAGTATCCTGCCTACATCTGCAGTGAAGTCGCATCACCATGCGAAGAACGACACAAAAGTTAATGATGAGTGAATGGGTGAAAGGGAAAGAACACACTAGTTATGAATGAACGAAGAAATGAAAAGGAAATAACAACACACCAGTAGAGAAAGAGAGAAAGGGAAAGAACACACAAGTTAAAAATAAACGAGAGAGTTAAAGGGAAAGAATAAGACATCAGCTAAGAATAAGCGAGGGAGTGAAAGTGAAAGAACACACCAGTTAAGAATAAGCGAGCGAGTGAAAGTGAAATAAAAACACACCAGTTAAGAAGTAATGGCAGGGAAGAAACAACCATAGAAATTACGAATAATTGAAGGAATTAAAGTAGAATAACATAACCTTAACACAACTTAAGAAAAAATGAAGCAATAACAGGAATTATAATAAAGAATTTAAGAAGGCGCGAATGAGTGACACGTAAATAACAGCACATAAAATAAGAATGAGCGAAGAAGTGAAAGGGAAAGTATATCACACAAACTAAAAATGAGAAACGGAGTGAATTGAAAGAAACAACGTAAGAGTTAAGGGGGATAATCGAGAAATGTCGGCAAGAACCACATCTCCTGAACAAAGACATTAAATGAAAGAAATTTTCATGTTAACGATACTTATTATGGTGTAAACTCGGAAATAACGCATTTATAAATTTCTGATAATTACCCCAAATTTCATAGTCTACAAATCGTGTCACAGGCAGAACGACGGGGGAATCGGGGTTCGATTCTGGACAGGAGAAAAATGTTTTTTTTTCCTTTTCTTCACAGCATCCAAACGGATTATTGAGTCCAACTAGTCTCCAATCTAGTGGGTAAAGGGGTATTTTTCCCTGCGCTAAATTGATCATGGCGTAAATTCCACCACTCGCGTCAATCTAATGCATATGTTAAGAATGCGTGGAACTAAACCTCCTATTCCCTAGACGTCTTCACGGAATGGCATTTAATTAAACAAATGGACAATTTTATCCTTTATAATTAAAACTTCCACCTTACCTGGTTATACAAATTTCTGAAAGCCGCAACAGAAATTTCTGTAGATTTTGAAGCCTGTCCGTCCACTCGTGTCATTCCCGTTAAACTGAATGTCAGCTGGCTGACGCACCGACTTATCGGTGACTTATCACGAGCTACACTCGTTATTCGCTCACCTGCACCTTCATAGTTCACATTATTTTTGCCTGTTTTGTACGTAAGGTACGTAAGAAAGAAACACCGTTTTATTCCTTGTTAGAAGTACTGTCTTCTTAGCTTTAACGCCTTGCAGTTGGGAAAAAACTCGACGTTTCGAAGAAACATATCGTCGCTACATATGGAGGCGTTATGTTCCTCTGAAACTTTGGGCGTTACAACCCCGAGAAACGTACTCTTCATAGTCACCGATGCGAGAACTTCAAAGCTAACTTACCTCATATTGTTTATTTAACTCAGACACTTCATAAACACTGCCCATCTTGAGAACACGATAATTGTTTAGTTGGTCGACTTTCCGCACTTTGTTGAAACCGGAGGTTCCATACCGCGTTCTCAGGAGCCCGCCCGTGGAACTTACCCTGACTCAGTTTTATCCAGCCCATCCCACATCTTACTTATGTAAGATCAATTTGACCTAACTTTCATTACTGTATAGCTTATGCAGTGCGGATCACAGTGGTCACGTGGTCTAAAGCATGAACAGTTTTCACCCGTTCGAACACTGGGGTAGTGTGTTCGAATCTCACTCAAGGCATGGATATCTGTGTGCGTTTATTCTATATATTTGTGTTGTTCCGAGTATTGACATAAGCACTGTAACGGGGCTGATCCCCCGTCCAAGGTGTCCTACCGATTGTGTATACGATTACGAAACTGAAAAGCGACCAAGGCCCAATGAAGTTTTTTAGAGCCACAGATAAGATATGTAGTTTATACTGCAACGAATGAAACAGGCCTAATGACTATAAATGATTAAAATGAAGAATGTCTTCATGATCACAAGGCCTGAGAAATTTACCCAAAATTCTAGGAACGAGTTACATTTTTTGGAACTAGGCACGAAAATGGTGCAACACGTTTTGCAACACTGACCAGTACCTTGTAGCAAGGCATATTCTCATATTTACTTCTGGCAGCCACATGGAATTCATTGATTGCAAATGGTCATAATATGCCTGAATCATTCTGTGTGAAGATACGGTGCTCTACTAATCGCCGAGAAAAAACGCTGTGTACTCCGTTGAAAGTCAACCCACGTTTCGGATGACTATGTCGTCTCTATCTTCAGGATCGAAAACTAATCCAAGCAAGAAATAAGTGTGAATCAGGCTGCAGCTACAGTTCTGCTTGAACTTGACTTCCAGCGGACTACACAGTGTTACGTCTCAGAAGACAGTACACTTCAAAATCTTCCATTGTATACTGTCTGCCTTTTGTTATTGTCACATTTATGGGTGTGACTAATAACACGTGGTCTTGATTGGATTTATCGCTCACTCCTTGTAAAATCACTCGTAATGGCAATAAATTACAAGAACTCGCATTAAATCTTCACTGACTGCCTAGAACTCAATTTCGATCTGATCTCTGAATCATTTCTCTCTTCTGATCTGCCTCCATTCTGATCTCTATTCCGACTAGACTCAGAGAGTCAGAGTTGGCGGTTTACCGCAAATCAGTTCGTCTCGGTGACAAGCCCCTTGAGGTTCACGACCAACAATTCCTTTTTCAACTGAATAGTTGCTTTCATAGCCCTAATCCTCTCTGATGATATGATGGATCTGTAGTTTATAATTGCTCCTGGACCTCGCCAGCGCTGTTATTCTAAGGCCCGGCACCCCCAACCTGGAGGGCCAGGTCCCCGCATTTACGTATTTCCCCCAGGAACATGGCGGCGCAGTTACTCCCCAGGCACTGGGTTCACTTTTTGTTGCCTCCTTCGACTCGCACGGCTACGGTGGATGTATTCGACGCCGCCTTCACACGGACACTGCTAATCTGACTGGATTCGATCTGGGTTTCTTATTGTACAACGTCGGGTCAGTCCGACAGAGAAAATATCTTACCTTCCCGCATCCAAGGAAAAGTCTGTTGATCACCCATGCCCGTATCCATGGACACGCCGGCCCGTAATAGGTTGGTTTCCAAGAATCCATCTTTACGGAAACGGGTTTGTCAACTCGTTCCCTAGGAATGGGTCTACACGTCACAATATTAATTTTATTTACGGTTTACTTAGCGACGTCGCAGATAAGTCTGGCTACATTACATGGAATTTTAGGATGATGAATGAATAACTCGAAAATTAGAAGAAAGTGGCGTGGGCTTAATTTCAGGTGTTATTTCAGAATTTGCCTGAGGAGACTAAAAGAAAAACTGCGAAGACCCTCAGTCAGGATAGTCGATGTCCAGGGTGAAATTCGGAACAGATACCACCCGAATACAAGTCAGAAAGTTACTGCTACAAGAAACTTGCTTGATTAGTGTACCATCACAACTTCATCTCAAAATTCAACTATAAAATTAAAATAACAATGCTCGTGTATCAGACAACAGATTTCTTCAAAATCTTTACAGTGTTTCTGTGAGGAAAGCGTTGGACCTTCCAGTCCCTTGTATTCCATAGAAGACTTGTCCGTGTGCATGCTATTTATATACTGATTAGAACGAGTAATATTTCGTGCTCCGCGGCTCACCGCAGAGCAGATAGACTGTTTACAATTGACAAAGTTTAAGAAACTGAAGTTTTGTGATGTCGAGGCTCACCAATAGGGTTCTTAACTTATGTGATAGTGGATGTCCTATAGAATTAGGTTTCATTTGTAGGATTTGAGATGTGTTTGTGAAAAATTATATGTTCTGTTATATAACGCCGTGTAGTCAGTTGAAAGTCAACGGAAGATTCGTAGGAACATGTCGCCTCCATCTTCAGGTTTGAAGAATAGACCAAGAAAGAAATCAACATGAAGCAGACGTTAAATTTGCTACCTGCTTCACCTGAAGATGCAAGTCACATGTTCCTCCGAAACGTCGGTTGATCTTCAACAGACTACACGGCGTTATATTCCAAAAGATAGAATTCTTTCCAGATCTTAACAGGTGGCTCTGGGTCAGGTTTTCTCCTAGTTCTTCGGTTTGCTCTGCCAATTCACATTCCAGCGATTACTTCACAATCATCATCATCATCATCATCTGGGGCCGGTTCAATTGGTCAAACAGTGGCCGCAGTACAAAGTGGACTCAGTCTCACCCCATGAGAAAAGAAAACTACTGATGCTGTGCATTTAAAATAACTTACATCAATCGGGAATTCCGGCAGCCCTGACTCTCGCCAGAAAGTGTAGAAATCCAATGTGAGCTGATGATCGAATTTGTTGCCCTCACTCGCTAGGTACATGTCAACTTCAATCGGACTTACTGGGGAGGCTTCAGTGCTTGGACAGCGCGTCGACTCAGCGTTTGGCAAAATGACTTGATAAGACTCTATGTACCTGAAAACAATAAGTATTTTGGGGGTTCTGTGACCTCATAAATTACATCGATTATTCGCAGTACAGTTCCTTATTAACCAAGTTATTAGTTGATGATGTTGGTATTCTGATAGCGATATATATAAAACACCACGGACAAAGCAATTTCTTGATCTCCTCGACTTTATTTACTTTTTAAGTATCTTTTGGTATTATAATAATATTCAGTATATGACATTTATTCGAGAAAACAAGAAATATCATAGAAATTCGTGAGTGAACTTCTGTAAATTGGGGGCTTAGAAGACTGGGGGCATGGGACGGTAACAATACAGAAGTTCTGGGAAGAACTCATCGCCTACTTTATTCTGATAGGAGAGAAACTGCATAAAAAAAAAGAACGGGGAGGGGGGACAGACAAATATTGATATTATATAATAGTAACTAGCAACGGTCAGTTTCCCAGAGGCGATAGGGGACACAAAGACAGAAAGGTGGTTTCATAAGCTTCCTAACAAAAATTAGGGAAGAGGATGTAGAGACAGATGGACAGACACGAACAGATAGACACACCAGACAACAAGGTGATCTCATAAGCCTCCTTTCATTTTAGCCTACTTTCGTTACTTTGAAGAAAATAAAAGTAGGCTTATGCGATCTCCATTCTGTGTGTCTGCTTATTACTCCTACCAGTTTTTAATGCCTAACTCAATCTTTATTAAACTTGGTGCTTGTATCACGGCACCAGAGCTCATCTCAACGGCGCACTTCATAAATCCCTCCCATTAGTCTGTGTGCTTGTACTTGTATGTGTATCCCCCTTTAGTTGCTAGGGAGCGGATCGGTACACACGTTCCCGCGGCCACGAATACTCGAAACAAAGAAGGAGATTCTGTGGGTCTGTATATGTATCCCCTTATCGTTGCAATGTAATGTCTCGGTAAACACTTTTTTTAATAAGAAAGTATGAAACTTTTAATAAATTAGTTTTGGAGTTATCAGTTTGGTTGAACTAAATAGGAATCGTGCTTAATGGCTGACCTTAATGTTCAATCTCTGAAATCTTTGGAAAATTTAACAACTTTTACTTGTCTGTTATTGTAACATTGGCATCCAGTTAAGTTGAAAAGTACTTTTACGGGGACATGGGCGTACAACAGGAATTCAAGGATGTGACCTGATTAACACTATTCATGCATTTGACTGGTAGTTGATTTTTATACTTCAAAAGTACGAATAGAGAAAGAATGATTGCATCACTGGAAGTGACACAGCTGTGTATAAAATACATAGAAAAGTGATTCGGATAATTCTTTCAACAGCGCACTTGCTTTGGTGATATTCTTAAAACATGTTTCGTTCCTCCAACACACAACTTCCGATACAACACCCGCCTTCATTAACGCAACAGTAACTTTAGCTGAGCAAAAGGGCATTATTCCTATCAAAGCGAGAAAGACATTTAGACACGTACGTTATTGATACATGACCCACATTTTGAAAAAAATTGTAAATTCCATGAATGGGTATCGAATTTGAAAACATAGTATTTAAAATTGCAACACTATTTCTTGTGGTATAAATTCTAATGTGATATTTTTCAAATGATTCTAGGGACTATTATCAACTTTCAAATGTAGGTCTAAATATTAATTTTGAAAATATTTAAGCGAAAATATAGTTTAAATTAAACTGCCATGTGAGTGCTTTGTACTCGGTACAGGTATATGAACGGGAAAGATTGAAACTTGTGCGCTGACTGAGGTTCTTCGTGGATTTCTTCAGTTCCTCTATAATGTAATGGTAGTATTTCATAATGAGGGAAACGCGGTCATGTTCCCCCTCCCCCCAGAATTGCGGCGCCTCATGATCTGCTGCACTCAGTTTGTTGAAGGAACCATATGTCCATCAGTGGTATATTTATCGGGAACAGGCTCCATTGGTTTGAGCCTGGTGCCACACTTGGGGCTTACTGCGTGTGCCACATTTTCCCTACCACTGAACGCGACATTTTTAAGGGCCTCGGATCCCTTCACAGTTCTTACTCCTAACTTTCCTCTCTGGGCCCCTGCACGCCTTCTCTCTCAATATCCGCACTAATTTTTCCAACCTTGGCTTACTCTCCCTTCATGATGACCGGAGCATAAGTTTCCTCCGAAACATCGGTAAACATCTCATGATCACACATTTTTTGTGACATATTCTGCCTATTTATCGGCGTGGGAAAGGCTATGCCATATTTCAGGCGGTTAGTCGCCTGCTTCCCACTGCGGCGTCCTGCGTTCGATCCCAGGTCAGGTCATGTGAGACCTGTGGTGAGCAAAGTGGCACTGGGACACTTTCTCCGAGTACTTCAGTTCCCCTTACCAATTCTAATTCCGCTAAATTCTTCATACTCATCTCTCATCTAGGGCTAGTATATTGGGTAAATTCGTGACTGACGTACAAGAGAGCTCTGTCTCACCCCACCCCATTTCATTCATTCATTCATCAATGACTCTAGGGCCTTTGTTGGGCCCTGGTCTCTTTTTCATTTTCGTTATCTTTTTTGCACAGACGGTAGGACACCTTGGACGAGTGATCAGCCCGTTGCAAGGCTGCTACCTACACACAGGATAACACACACACAAAATAAACTCACACAGACATCCATTCCTCAAGTGGGATTCGAACCCACGATCTCAACGTTCGAGCGAGCGAGGGCAGTTCATGCCTTAGGCCGCGCGGACGCTGTGATCGGCTCTCATCCCCTTCACCCACAAGAAATTTATGTCTTTTCGTCGCCGTGGGAACTTAAAATGTCATACAGTTCGTGGTGTGACTGATAATCAGTGCTTTGAAATCTTGGGAGGGGTAAAAAGCCCATTGTGTGTGTAAAACTTCTGTCTGGGTGCATCGTCTTCACATGTTGACGTGCAACTTTACGCACATCAATACGACATATGAACTAAAATCTCTATGAGGATGATATCATTCAATACACTGGAATTTTCTTCTGTGTGGTTGCCTACTCGAGGTATGACGTACCACTGAAGATGTTTCAAACAAAATTTACCTGTCGTTATTGATCAAGAGAGTTACAACCGACTGCTTGAACTCGGCTAGATGATCGCAGAAAACAGGCCAGGACGCGTTGATGGAGAGAACCAGATAGAATGGAACGTTGTACACTGATGGAAGCGTCGTTGTGTCAGCGTCCCATTCATTAGCGCTAGGGCTGCTGCCCCAGGTGGTTACTTGTTCGCCTCCGGGAGGGGCAAATGTCTCCACTTCCCCAACACCTGCGGATAACATGCACCATTGTTTTTTGATCTGAACGAAATAATTTATATCTAATTATTCTTTGTTCGATGGTTTGTGTGTGTCAGCTACAATTATTCCCCAAAATGAAAAGGGAGCCCACTTATTCCCTGCCAGACAAGATGTAATAGAAGTAAATGGTATGGAAAGCGTTAACAGGGCTCAGTTATATTACATATTGATATGTACTTCTTATTTCCATTTTTCAGAAGAGTTAATAATTGATTCTGAAACGCTGTAAATACAGTTTGTACAAGGCTGCAATGTAATATAAAGAAAATGTTTTGACTCATCTAACAACCCTTTGTGGGCTGCCAGTACCCACCGGAAAGATTATTGTGAATAGTGAATTGTAAAGAACATGAATGGAGACTGCGCTTTTACTTCTGTTTTCTTTCTAGCATTCGTCTAAAAATACTGAAGAAGATCACGAATTTTTTGCCATTATAGACAATTTCTGAGGTAAAGTTTTAAATCCAAAATATGGATATGAAGCAGTGTTGTTAACCACAGGCGTGCTGACAATAGTTAAATCATGACTCAAATATTCTGTTGACTGAGTCAAGTTTTGATCAAATGACTGTGAAATAAGACACTGACTATGTCCATTAAGCTTAAAATTAGAATACTACAAAATGTTAGACCGAACCTGGGACTTTGGCTTTTTTTGGTATAACCGAAGCAACTGAAAACTAACTTTAGATTTCTTAATTGAAATGTCAGGAATCACTAAATGTAAGATGTATTAAAATTGCTAGCAATAAACTCAGAAATTTACATTTTACGTTTAATGAGATTATGGTAGGTAAGATGGAACAAAGGTGGCATTGAAATAACAGAAGAAAGGGAAATTGGCATGATGAATATAAAACTGAGTGACACATTTCTCTTTATAAGAGGAAGAGATCAGCATTTAAAAAGAGGCGTTTGTTGATCTTGGAAATCGTAAGTAACCACATAAGAAAGCAACAGGTGGACTGATGGATCATATCCGGTAAGGGTGATTTTAAATTATTATCGGAGTTTCCGTGCCCTATAATTTTCAAATTGGAAATAAAATAAAACTACTTATAGAATATGAAAGTGTAACTAAAATGTTTCATTACCTGCAGAATAAATAATTTGAGTCACACTTTCATATTTCGTAAGCAGAAAAACTCCAAGAAATCACGCCAAAATTGTGTGATTATCCACCATCAAGTAATGATTGGACGCCATAAGAGCTGAACTGCTGAAAGCGTAGTTAAAGAACCTGCAGATATGGAAATAATGAGATCATGATTACATGGATTTGTTAAAGGGAGTGTGAGAAGGAATTCTGAAAGACAGAGTACGAAATGGTCGGTAGTTATTGGATATAGGACAGGAAACCTATGAACGTGGGAAAATGCAAGAAGGGGAATAAAACTGAACAAGAAAGTTCGTTCTAGCATAACGTACTTGCACTGGTTCCGGTTCCGTTTGTAGCAGGCGTGTCTGTTGCTTCCGCAGTGGTTGCCTCAGGAGTGTAATCATGAGCAACAGCCCCCGAGTCGCCGTAGTAGGGAGATTCATTGTGGAGGAGGTATGGATTTTCTCCTTCACCAGAGACTGCAGACAGTTTCTGGGAACTTTGACTATTATCCAATTGTAGACCGTCACCTGTATCTTTACTTTCATCGTCTGAATTGCTACCAGAAACATTCCCCTGACTGTACACATCCTCTGAAATGTGCCCTTCCATCAGAGTCCCGTCTTCGTTTTCAGATAGGGCAGTGTCCCCTTCCAGCAGCTTTTCATCTGTATTGCTACCTCCTTGCTTGTTTCCATCCCCTTCTTTACTCTCTTCCCTTATATTGCTGATGTCATGAGAGGTTCCTTGGTAGTTTCCTAGCCCAACGCCACTTTCTCTTGTTTCCTGAAACCACCTCCCAGTGGTAGATGTGACAACAGGTTCATCTGCGGTCACTGTAGACAACAAAGTATCGTCTTCAACTGATAAGGTACCAGCATGAAAACCTTCGGCAGTTGTACTATCTTTCACACTTGTTAATTCAGGCATTTCTGTGGTGCTGCCAAAAGATTCTGTTGAAGTGGTAACACTATCATCAGCTGTCATTGAAGTATCTACTGTTACTTGCAATGAAGGAATGAAATAAGGTTTGTAGCTAATATGCCCTCTCTCCACATCGGAACTAGTCGAAATTTCGGTGTTTGTACTAATAATTTGAAAGAGGGTTTCGGTCTGCTTATACCAGGCGCCTGATTTTATTGTCAGATCTTTGGATTCTGTTGTAACAGGAAGAGACGTGGAGGTAGCCAAAACTTCGCCCTCAGTAGTGGACGCCAGGTCCTGTTCAGTGATAGGGGCAACGACCTGAATAGCGGATAGTCTGTTTTCCTGCATGCTGGATTGCTGCGTTCTCTTCTGAGAAAGGGCGCCTCTGACTCTGGTCACAGGTCTCAGTTTTGTTGACTTCGGAGACGTTAAGTTAGATGTGCTTTCTTCGTCGGATGCCGTGGTAGTGGATTCTGTAATTAAAGATATTGAACATTTACAATGTGATCCTAAATTGCTGTCGGAGTTTCCGTGGTCTGTAATTTTCAAGCCGGAAAAAATAAAATAAAACCGATTAAAGAATATGAAAATGTAACTAAAAAAATTGTATTTGGTAATGCTGTACTGACGGCATGTGTTCGAGAGAACACATGCTGTCATAATAAAAATGGCGACTGTTCAAAAGAAAGCAATGTGAGTTCTTTGGTTTCTCGAAACAAAGCCCGTTATCAAACAGCAACGTCGTTGCAGAACTCAATATAGAAAAGATTCACCTTCAGATGACCCTGTGATTCCTTCGATGAACTGAAGCTCAGAATTGTTGCTGCATTCGAAACAGTTACACAGAAATTCTGGAGAACTGGTGGGAAACTGAATACCGCTTGGACATCTTACTCGCCAAGAAGGGCGCGCATGTCTAAGTTGTTTAACGATCTACGGTATTGATTTTAAAACGTTCTGAATTAACTTTTATACTCCATAAGTAGTTTTATTTTGTTGTTTTCGGTTGGAAAATTATAGACCACGAAAATCCCGACAATAATTTAGATTTACTCTGTAGATCTTTAAATGTCTTATAACTACTTCATTGAAGTTTTTTTCGATGAGAGCATTATTCGAATATCATACTGTGCTATCAGACTGAATTAACTGTTCGGCATCTTTGTCGGCTTTAAGTATCGAATATTATACTATACAAATTAAGCTTCATATTCTATACGTTTTTTGCACAAAATGCTAATACGATTTTCTATGAGTACATCCTGAATTTTAAGATATAACCGATCGCAACCACCTTTATAATACTTAGTACACTCATTAATATTTCATACTTGATTTTTGGCTTCTTTGGTCACATAACATACAAAATTCCATATCTCGCAGTGAACTGGAAGGATTTCCGTATGATTATCACGTTGTAACTTAAATCTTTGTCAAAGCACAGCATTTTAGGGCCCTACAGTATATGTCACCAACGCTACTCTTGCCTCTAAAATCCAGAGATCATCATATTTCTAGTATTTATGGTAGGATACTGGAACGTATGAGAAGGTGATGATCTTTTTTTTATTGCTAGTGGGGTGGGATTAAGTCCCTTGCACTGTGGCCATTTCTGGCCTATTGTACAAGCCCCAGATGATAGGTGAGGGTGATTGTGGAGCAGTTGGTGGAATAAAGATTGGCAGGGGAAACCGAAGTACTCGGAGAAAACTATCCCCAGTGCCACTTTGTCCACCACAAATTCCACTTGACCAGACCCGGGATCGAACCCGGGCCGCCGCGGTGGGAAGCCAGCGACTAACCGCTTGAGCTATGTCGCGGCCCAGGTGATGATCTTAAGTGTTAATCTCTGTTTCTTTGTTCAAAATTATTACAGGAATAGACATGCATGCATACACATACACATACACACACACACACACACACTAACGATGGCTATAACAACACACATATCATTCAGCATAAATTTGAGATAGTGGACTTCAAATTATTACAAATATGTTAATGTTGATTCCGTTCTTGTCTTGTTACACTAGTAGATGTGAACCGTGTCATCACCTTTCGAAAATATTTGTTGCCTCCATCTTCAGTGTTTACGTGTTCCACTCTGAAGACAAATACAGCATGTACCTCTGAAATGTGGGCAACATTATACAATCCACAAGGTGCACCTACCCAAGATCTGGATCAACATCAACAATTTGCCGCCGGGAAAGCGTAGAATAAGTAAATATATTAATATTGCACATGTGATAGCCAATCTGCCAAACAGAGTATGTAGCATGAACGTTTTGCAACTTATAATTCCATTTGGCTTACAATAATAAAACAAAATTTGTCAAAAAGCTTAGTAATTTAAATAGCTCAGTCGATATAGAGACGGACTACGGCCTGGACAGACGAGGAGTTGGAGTTCGATTCCCAGCAGAGACAACAGATTTGTCTTTATTCCACAGCGTTCAGACCGACTCTGGGATCTACCCTGACTCCTATGAAATGGGTATCGGGGGATCCTTCTTCAGGGGCTAAGGCGGCCAGGGCGTGAAGCTGACCACTCCCATCTAGTGCCGAAGTCAAAAATGGTGGAAATATATCTCCATGCCCTCATACATCTTAATGGTAT
The DNA here is from genome assembly GCF_002891405.2 of Cryptotermes secundus. Classification (NCBI taxonomy): domain Eukaryota; kingdom Metazoa; phylum Arthropoda; class Insecta; order Blattodea; family Kalotermitidae; genus Cryptotermes; species Cryptotermes secundus. Next base: position 51,737 of record NW_019744129.1, read on the forward strand.
GGTGTTTAGTTAATCAAGTACAGAGATGATCTTTCCTTTTCATCATTTTAATCCATTGACTGTTTACAGCACAGTGTGTTTTCGGCACCTGCTTCGGTACTAGAAACTCTGCATATACATTCCATAGTGTACTTATGTGTTTCATACATTCTCAAGATAGGCAGTGACCGTTTGCCTAGGCTACACTACAGTCCATTTGCGGAGACGAGAGAGTCCTCGTAAACAAATGCACGCGGTGTCTCCTTCGCTCTATGAATGAAATCATGCAGCGATCACGTGATGCGTGTTTCGTTGCAGGGGCGTCCAAAGTTCACTCTTCAGTCTGAATGCAGGTTAACGTGCGTCCGAATGCAGTGAGTACACTGAGTAACTGCGCGCTTTGTCCACTCCTTGCTGTCAGCTGTGGCGACTCGGGGCTTGCTATGTTTACGCTGACTGTCTCGTCTCCGCGAATAGACTATAGACCTAACTGCTTAATGAATCTATAGTGTGTTTCCTGCGAAGTAGAAACCGTTATTCTGTATAATATTCGGATATAACTGATGCTTCAAAGCTTTAGTATGCATTTGGATACTCGAACTGCAAGTTGGTGTAGTGACACATAATGAAATTTTCCCAACTTTCACAACATTCCAGATTCCTACAAGGTCATTCAAATGATTTAAGCCATTCGTTCTTCAGACATAAATATTTACCTTGTTCCTCGGAGCTCCAAGGTCTTCTGCCTCTTGTTGGAGGCCACCGTCTCTTGTGTACATCCAACGTGGAGTTATCCTGCCGCAAATTTTGCGTCTCAGTGCTAGTTCTACTAAGGGATACTAAAGTCCAAGCTGCCGTAGTCGGTGGGGTTGAGAACACGGACGATGAATTCCCTATATCTTCAGATGTATAATTCTTCTGGTTTCCGTAGCGAACTGATCCACGGCTTCTGGTGACAGGCTTGTATGCATCATTCTTAAAGGACACTATATCATTCCCTTCATTATTTTCTGTTTTATTTGATGATGTATTTTTAATCGTCGGTGGTCTTCCTACTGTTACCGGTAACCCTCTTACAATAGCATTACTTTCTGTTGTGGAATTGTTTGTTGGATAAAAAGCAACTGGCGATGTAGTGCTGCTCTGCAGGCGTCGATTTAAGGTAGTGAGTCGACGCCGAACCATCTCTGCGTTGATAGAAGAGCTGGTGGTTGATGGTCTGACCGTTGAATAGTCACTTTTGCCACCTTGTGCTTCACTGTCGCTGCTTGTATTGCTAGCCGTTGTGTGAGGACGTTGGTAAGTAAAGGCTCGACCTCTGGAACTACCAGTTGTAGAACGATCAATTGGCACCTCAGTAAATCCATACCCAGATATCGGATTAGTGCCATTCTTCCTGCTCCTGACACTCTCTTTGGTTTGAGACGGCACTTTCTCGTCTGCTCTTGCCCGAACAGAAGGAACTGCCTTCCTCGTCGCCATGCCTGCAATTACTGTACTGGACTCTACCTGTTCCTCGCTTGAATTTGTTCCATTTCGCCTCAAGGTATATTTCGTTCGCGGTTTTCTTGTCGCATTGTCACTGCTGAAGTTATTTTGAGACGATCCAGAGAGGGGAGTTTGAGACGAATGTTCCAGACCATTAGTGGAGTTGTAATTACTGCGACTGGATACCAACATCCTGCTACCTCTGTTGGTGTCCCTTTCTGCAGAAACTGGACCAGCTGCTTTCGATTTAGAATCTGTTTTTACAACAGCACCGCTCCTCGAAGTCTTGGTGGTATTCTTCCTTTCGGTATCGATTAGTTCTGATTTCGTTCCATTCGATATCTGAAGCGTCATGGGCTTATTGCTGATTACTGTAACATTTTCTCTACTTGAATTGTTTCTTACTCCATTGGATCTGGAGAATGATCGGTCCCTTTTGGATTCCGAAGTTGTACTATCTTTGTTACCAGGTGTCCCTGTATTATTATTCTGTATAACATTCATACTGATGTTGATATTCGGATGAGGCGAATGCTCAGAGTGGCCCAAGGATTCTAAAAATAATTCATCCGCCCTAGAATGATTGACAACCGCATTATTGTGGAAAGTTTGTGACCCATTTCTCGAATCTGTCATTGAAACTGAGGTAGGGGCTGGAATTATGGTTGAGTGCGTGTCATTTGAGATGTAGAATGTCGTCCGATTTATTTCAGGTTGTAATTCTGTGTGAATACGAGATCTCTCAAAATCAACGTGAGTTCCATTCTCGACCACAATGTCTCTTCTCACAGAATTAGACATTTTTGAATCATTGTACACGACTGATAATTTACTTAAATATTCCAGTGCAACTTTTTCGTCTGCTTTGTCTGCTGGATCTGCTGTTGAAGGTGGCAGCACGGTGACCGCCGCTGTTCGATGTCCCTCTTGCACATTATCATCATAGAACCGTGAGACATCTCGAAACCTATACTCGTCCATTTCTTCAAGGTTCTGCCGAATGCCTTCTGTCACTTTAGCATAAAAATCATCAAACAAACTTATTCTTGGGGTCGTTAGGGGCATATCGTAATTCATTCGTTCTGTTGCTGAGCGGTACACATCACTAAAAGACAATTTCTTTGGTATACTGACTGTTCTCTCACCAAAAATATCGCCGTCGAAGTATGAATCGTATCCTCTACCATAGGGCGATCCTGTTGTGGTTAAGAAGCTCAGTACGTCTGCGTGGAGGCGTCCTTGAAGAACATCGTCTGCTAGGAATGAAGAGGTTGTTTTGCCTTTAGGATTACTGTGAGGTGCTGCTGTCATGGCGTTCATGCACGATCCTTCTTTTGTGCAGTTTTCTCCTCCTTTGACCTGTGTTTTCTTCAGCCTGACTTTTGTAGCTTCGGTGCTGTTCGTTGAGGGCAGATCAGCTGCAGTGATGCGTCGGATGTGACGCCCTCCTATCTCTGCCCCTACTTCCCAGCAACCGTGTAGGAGGAGGAGTGAAGCCAGCACTGCCATAGCCGCACCTGTGGACATAAAGTTTTGTTGGATAACAAAGAGAAAAACTAAGGTAATTCCTCGTTAAAGACAAAAGAATAATGATGTCTTAGAGAGTAGCATAGTTCAGTAAGATATGATTAATATGGTATTATAGGAAGTGTGTTATGAGAGGAAGCATTCGCATATGTACAACCAATGATGGCGATAGAAACAAGCAACTGCCAATAGTTTACATCCTTCTTCTTTGAAAGGCGATAATAATATATCTACTGCTGTAATGATCTGCTATAAGAGACCTATCAGGTGTGATGTGAAAAGGGCTTCACACTGCTTAACGTGCCGTACTTCAGCACCGAAATACAGCAGCTTAATTTTTAGCAATGAATATTGGCGAAATTTGATCTCTATGTATAGAAGAAATAATTTAAATTGAGTGATTTGTAAACAAAGTGCTGATGAGAATACCTGAACCTCACGTTTACTAAGTTGTAATGGAATTAAAAGAATAATATACTGAGGAACTTCACCAAGTGTACTTTTACGTGAGTTTGTGATGGAATAAAGCAAGTAGCACTCTTGAGGAAAGAGGACATGTGCACGAAATTTGGCTGGATAACACCAGGGGTAAAACCAACTGAAGATACAGACAGTGATATTACACAATGATATTAAATTGAATATGAGGGTCCTGAGTTGTGAAAATGTGAATTTTGTTGTTAACTCCTAAAGACAGGCTCCGATGCAGGCAGTCACACTCCACAGGCGGCTAAGCTCTCGGTCCAATGAATAAATATTGAATTTTTTAAGAAAAATCCCTGAAGCTTGCATCCTAACAAACTAAAAAATAAAGGTAAAACTATCCCTATAACAGACCACAGAGCCCAATACGGTTGTGAGACATCGAGGCTCCCACATTTTCTCTAGACAAGCGGCTCACAGATGACGGTGAGTTTGTCAGACTTACGTGTCGGTCGCCCTTTACTCCCAGGAAGATTCTGGTACTCATTTATATTAGAGGCTGAGGCAAGAACAAGAGAACGCCAGCTGTTTCCGAGTTCACTACAACATCACTGTGCTACACGATATAACTGTACATCATATCCTCTTAACATAAATTGCTGATTTAGAAAGTAAACAAGTATCAGTACTTCCCATCGGTTGCCTCTTTTCAAAAGATATAAATATATACAAACTAAACGCACAATAAAGTCAGTGTTTAACTCTAAGTACGTGGCAATTATGTCGTACTATTTATTGTGATGAAATATGACAAATTACATAACCTGCAAGTTGTTTAAGATACTTCTACAAACTAACTAAATTGAGAAAAAGAGGAAAATTTATTAATAAGAAAGAATATTAGGAGCAAGATGTGTATTTTGATTAAAGAACAATGTCACTGGTATGGCAAAATTGAATAGTCTAAATAAACTTCCGTTACAGGCGGGTTAGAGCACTTTCACCGAACCCCTTTTAGTCGTACAAGACGATAAAAAGAGAATCCGGTGCCTGGGGGTGTGTTTGGCCACTTGTCACTGGGCGACCTGTTCTTCCAGGTTGGGGGTTGGACACAAGGCAGACGACCTTGCTCTATAAAAATTACTGTTATGAAATCCAAAGAAGTGAAAACCGGATGGGCTAATTCACAACGGAATAGACAAGTCTAGCAGAATCTTCTAAGGAAGGGTATGGCTTAAAAAGGCTGTTTTGCTGACAACGACGTTGACAACGGTGATGATGATGATGATGATGATGATGATGATGATGATGATGCAGTAGGTTCGTGGAGGTCTTCATTCTTCTTTTAAAATTCTTTTTGTCTTTTGGATTTTTCTACAATAAAATGTCACATTGACTGCTGCTACCAAAACAAGACATAAAATGGGCAACATACGTTTCCTCCTTTCCCTTTTTGTGGTCCTTTGCTGTTTTCGAATCACTCTAGCCATTCTTCCTTAAGATAACATTAGGAGAACGTACCCTATCACAGCTCTCTCTGATTTCTAACTAAAATAACTTAAGATGCGTCATTATCAGATAGTGGCGTAAATCTTTGCGTCATCATTTTAAGGTCGTTAGATTCTATTTTGAACATAAGATAGGAAGAGAAACTGCCATACTGTGAATCTCGTTGTACACAACTTCTCTTCCTCAAGGTTTCAACCTCAATGTATGACGAACCCTCAAAGATATTTTAGACAAATAACATCATGAGTTATTAGGGCAAGAGCGCAAGGCTCTATACTTATGAATAAACTATGCGTAACAAATTCTTCCCACAATTCGGTGCACTAAAACATCGTGCTTAATTTTCATGAGGTCAGATAAAAGTAACAAAATCGTTTCAGCACGATGTTCAAAAGTAAACGGAAAAGTTAACCCTGTGTATAATTAAGCAGTGTTCTATGATGACGTATGGGGAGTGGAGGTAATATTCTACGGATTCTTAACCTCCGTACAATATGGAAGTGGATGGTCAGCTTCAAGTCCCGGCATACTTACCACCGGAGAAAGACCACTCAAGTACTCATTAGGTAGGAGACTTCGTAGTCTCCGAAACTCTCTAGACGCAATACGGAGAAAGGGTTCATGTCCTGCAAGAAACCGAACACCGGTCTGCTAACCCATGGCATAGTAATGGCACTGACTAAGCTGCTTCACGCTTCATGGAGACATAACGAACAAAAATTTTAATGGAACGCCTCATTCTTATCATTTCAGCAATGCACTGCGCTTACTAACATACGCATATACTCTGTGGCCTGTAGTTCGCGAGCGAACTATACCGACCGAGCGACCTCCGCTTGTCAGCGAAGTTTAGTGCCAACTTTATTGGAAAGAGGGCGTCGCTTAGTCAGCGCAACGGATCCCCTCGGCCGTTAATCTCGGTTTTCTAGACGGGAGCCGCTATTTCCTTGAAATAGCTCCTCAATTATCATCACGAGGCTAAGCGGACCCCGTTCCAGACCCACTACTTCTCAGAGAAACTAGTAGCTCCGGGAATCGAATCCGGGACCTCTGGATCTGTAGGCAGGAACTCTGACCACTAGACCACAGAGGCGGTCATATACACACACACACACACACACACACACACACAATGCCCCTACCAGGTATCTAAACTCGAACGTCTAGTCCGTAGCCCGCTACATTTTTTTAATTCGCTTAGTGGGGGGTGGAGTCCAACTGGGTCCACTCGGCACGGCGGTCACTGATTGGCCTATTGTAGCCTGCCCCGGGTGATTATGATGATGGAGAATTTGGTGGAATGAAGATTGGCAGGGGAAACCGAAATACTCGGAGAAAAGCTGCCCCAGCGCCACTTTGTCCACCACAAACCCCACTTGACCAGACCAGCCCGCTACATTACTTCAGTGTTATCACAGCTAATATTCATAGAGTATATCAGGTTCGGTAAAGAAACACTACTCACGTTAAAATTATTGACTTCTGGACATATCAATCGTCCTGTTTTTTATTTAAAACAACGTTTCGGAGATTATACTCTGCCTCCACCCTCAAGTAAAAAGCCTACTCTGTTAAGCCCAATTGACTGAACTAGTCACTATCCAACACAAGGCAGGGTATATAAGCGAAACACCACAAAAGATATAACATCTGCGGGAGTTAAAAAGTGTCACAAATATCGAAAAGACGAAAGTGTCCGTTTACTTATACTCTAGCGCTGTTCAGTTAATTGCTCCTTTTATGGCTGATGTCATGCTTCTCAGCACTTGATGAAGATCACAATGTGTAAGAGCAGCTACGTGTTCCGTTACGGCGTGGCTGGCTGCTTCCTGTGACCGCTACCGTAAGCAAACAGCACAATAACTTTGAAGACACAAGAACTTCGTGAGGCAGCTGGTGTTTATTGCCACTAACATAAACAAGAGCTAAGCGAAAGCGAGGCTGAAGAAATGAAATTAACAGACAAGTAATTCCAGCAATTGCTATAATGAATTTACTATATTCTCAAATAAATTAACGTGTTTCTTCTTACACGCCTCAACAGTGAGCTTTCTAATATACATAAATCAATTCCCACTCTGTCCTCGTTCTGTCCCTGTTTCGAAGTAATTTTTGTTAGTAGTTATGGATAGGACTGTCACTCGGCAATATGACGTGGTCCGGTCGGCATTGAAGTCTTAATTGTTCCCAACAAAATATTGAATTTTTGATAACGTGAACATTCTGTGAAATCTTAGTTTAAAATATATTATAAAACCAGATCAGTAGAGCCAGCATCCACGCTAAATGCAGCTAGATATGGGAACTGTTTCTTTCGGAATTTCCACCAATTTACAGCATATGAGATCATTCATAAAACGTGTGGCTACATATTAATACAAGGGAAGATTACAAACTCTAGCCTAAGTCGAAATTAATGGCGTAAACTGTTGTCATCATCATCAGTAATCTGTCAGACGACAGGTCTACATTATCTTCCAAAACAATTTCTCCACTTAATGCGATCTAGAGCTTTCTCCTTCAAATGACAGTATCCTCTTCTGTCCCCAAGGTCATCCAGCATCTCCTTACGTCTTCTTCCTCGTCTTCTTGTCACTTCTATCCGCCCCTCTATCTTTCCTTCAATAACTTCTTTTAGAAGGCAGTTTCTGCGTAAAACATGACCAATCCAATTAGCCTTCCGTTTTCTTATTTCGTGTAGGATATTCCTCTGCTCACTGACTCTAATTAACACTTCTTCATTTCTCACATAATCGGTCCAACTGATCTTCTCCATCCTTCTCCAACACCACATTTCGAA
>NW_019744129.1:59599-97511 GCF_002891405.2 Cryptotermes secundus
GATTCTTCTTCTTCGTCTTGCTAAATGCAGCTTTTGCCATGGCAATCCTAGATTTAATTTCACTAATACACCTTCCATCATCTGTTAACAATCTACCCAAATATTTAAAACTTTTCACATTCTCCAGTTATTTTTGGTCTATCTTTTTGTGACTGGGGTTGGTTGTCTCGAAATTTTCATTACTTTTGTTTTCTCCACATTCATTTCCATGCCATAGCACCTTCCAATTTCGATTAGTCTATCAATCATGCCCTGTAGTACAGTTTCTTCCTTAGCCATTAACACAAGGTCATCTGCATATTTCACAGTTTGAATAATTTGCCCTCCTAATTTGAAGTCTCCGAGCCCATCCAGAGCTTCCTTGGTAAGGCATTCGCTGTACAAGTTGAACAGAATTGGTGATAAACAGCATCCTTGTCGAACTCCTCTTCGAATCTGCACTTCTGCACTTCATAATGGCTATTGGTGAAATTTATGAAATGCCTGTCAGTGTGTATTTTGTGTCTGTGAGCTAAAACAATTGATGTTACACTTGGTCAAGTTGTGACTGAAAGAAATGCATTTTCATTGTCTAGTGATTAAGTGAACAATGGAAAGTGCTTTACTGGCAATTAAAAAAGTACAGGATGTCTTTGGCGAAGTTCGTTTTTGTAGACAACCTCTGCCGAAATTTTTTCTTTCAGACAACAGACCTGCTTACTATGCATCGTTATAGTAGCAACTTATTATATCTTATATATTATATTATAACTGGAATTTCAGAATTTTCTAAGCTGTTGTGGTTAGGCTTTTCGATAACGTTATTATTTAAAATTTCCTGTTAAATGTTCAACGCTGCCGCGTACCACATCCTCTTTATCTATCTTGATTTAATTATAATAATCAACTATATGCACATAGTTCTCAATATATTGTTTATTTTTAAAATCTGTGATCACTACTTAAAGCCTATGATTCAGTTAGGAAGGAAGTATTGTACAACATTCTAATAGAATTTGGGGTACCCATGAAACTCATCAGGCTGATTAAAATATTTTTAAAAAGAACGAATAGAAAAGTCCGTACAGGTAAACATCTGTCTGATAATTTACCTATCCAGAATAGTCTAAAACAAGGAGATGTTTTATCATCAATGCTTTTCAACTTTACTTAAAATATGCCATTAGGAAGGTCAAGGTAAACTTGGTAGCACTCAAACTAAATGGGACACATCAGCTGTTGGTGTATCCTTATGATGTTAATCTACTGGGAGATAACGTAGATAATATAAAGAAAAACACACAAGCTTTAATTGACGCAAGTATGGAGGTTGGTCTAGAAGTAAACACAGAAAACTAAGCATATATTGCTATCTCGTCGCCAAAATGCAAGGCAAAATTATGACATAAAAATAGGTAACAGATGTTTTGAAAATGTGGCACAGTTCAGATATTTGGGATCGACTATATCAAATCAAAACCTGATTCAGGAGGAAACTGAAAGGAGACTGAATTCAGGTATTGCTCGCTATAATTCAGTCCAGAATCTTTTGTCTTCTTGTCTGATGTCTGAAAACATAAAAATCAGAATACAAAAAACTATAAATTTATGTGTGGTTATGTATGGATGTGAAACTTGTTATGTGACATTAACGGAGGAACAGAGACTGGAGGTGTCTGAGAACAGGACCTTGAAGAGAATATTTCGACCGAAGAGAGATGAAGGGACGGGAGGTTAGAGAAAACTACATAATGAGGAACTTCATAACTTGTACTCTTCTCCAAGTATAATTACAATGATCAAGTCAAGGAGGATGAGGTGGGCAGGGCATGTAACACGAATGGGGAAGAAGCGGTATACATATAGGATATTGGTGGGAGAGACAGGGCGAAAGAGACCACTAGGAAGACAAAGACGTAGATGGATGGACAATATTAAAATGGATCTTAGAGGGATAAGATGGGATGGTATGGACTGGATTGATCTGATTCAGGATAAGGTCAAATGGAGGGCTGTTGTGAACACGGTAATGAACCTTCGGGTTCCATAAAATGCTGGGAAATTCTTGAGTAGCTGCACAATTGGCGGTTTCTCGAGGGGCTCAGCTCCGTCAGTGAGTGAGCCCAGTACTTGACTTGGTACTTAAGCGTACCAGACGTAATGAAGTCACACATTTTCAAGCCTCAGACTTGCTCACATCGACGTCATTATGGAACATAACAGAAATGCGAAATGTCACGGTTAACAGCTTTGATATGACTCCCACATCATATAAACCGTTATAAATAAAATTATCCGAGTGTCGGAGCAATGTGAGTCTATATGTTTCTGCTCCGACTTACTACCCAAGATGGCCGCGCCATGGCTCAAGCGGTTAGTCGCTGGCTTCCCACCGCGGCGGCCCGGGTCAAGTGCACATTCTCACGTCTCACATCTTCAAGAACATTAGATATAGGTATCTAATGTTCATCCCTCCAGGTTTTATTCAATTTTCTCCACTCTTTCGCACTATCTGGCGTGCATATTCTTCTCACCTCTCTTCTCTAACACCCTCAATTTAAATGCAGGACCAAGTCTCATACCCATAAAAACGAGAGGTAAAATAGTCGTTTTCTAATTCTAGTACCTAGCAATGAAAGTGCTGCTTTCAACTGACTGCCAGTGGTCTCATTTCTGACCTTCAACAAGAAGAGGCTGTTAGCATACTTACTGTGCTTCTTCACCTCTGAAATCTGTTGTTGAAAAAGAAAGGTGAAACGAAAAACCAGGGCTCAAGATTACTGGAGGCAACTGAAAATAAAAAAAGGATTTCCAGAGAGGTCTGCCTCAACTTTCATCTTGGATTGGGCAAACATTTCAATGGACTGACATGCATTCGCCGACTCATCGCCCCTTCATCCACGAAATGTAAGTCACTGAACTTACCCAGCGGCAGTGGAACTCCAGACCTCATCGTCTTTGTCTGGTCTGGGCCTCCGATTGATGGTAAAGGCTCATTCTTGCTACCGGAATTGACGCCATGGAGCTGCTATGAGCAGTGAATGTGTACCGCTGACATCTCACTGCAGACAAAAAAAAGAAAGTACTACCTTAATTGAAACCAAATATTGTTCTCGATACCCTCGTTAATTGTCATTGACTCGGTTCAAGAAGCTGGCACGGGCAGTCTTGTACTGTTCGCAACCTGGCACGGATTTTGAGAAGCTTCATGAACAACAACCTCTTCTTCGTACTCGTATGCAACACTTGTACTACTTATCTGTATTGTCTCAGCAGAAAAAGTCAGAATATAGATATCAGAGTCTCAGTAATTCTAACGGAAAATATTATTTGAGTGAACGCTGAAAGGAGATTGTACACAGAAAGGATAGTAATCAGCAGCGTAAGAGGCTACTAACACATATATATATGTAAGGGGTGCTCTTTCTCCGAGGATAAAGCTGCCGGGACGTTAAGCTGACAAATAACCTCCAGCTAGTGCCGAAGTCAAGAATATATGGATGTATACATCCACTCCCCCATACGTCTTCATGGTGTAGTACTTAATTCGTTGAGCACAGGGACAACTTTACCTTTACCTTACCAATTCCTCACAAATAATTCCCAATTTATTATCCACCAATCAGTTTATCATTCGAAGCTACGAGGCGTGCGACGGTAACAGCGTCGTAAAATACCCCCCCACTACCACAGAGATAAAAGGCAAAAAGTAAAACAACATGGTTACACTCGAGACACAATGACGAAGCTAATTTTTTCTTTGGAACACGCCACAGTTCCTACAGATGAATATGAAGGACCCTAAGGAATGTATTGCACCTAGNGAGAAATGGTAAAGCAGCTTTACCGTTTCTCACGGTGTTGTCGCTTGCAGATTTCTTATACTTTTTCTTCTACCCTGAAGATGAGGGCGATACGTTCCTCCGAAACGTCGGTTAACACCACATATACACGGTGCCAAATCCCAGAAGACTGCTTTCTAAATAGTGTATCATTTTCATCGACGAAATTACGTCTAAGAAGAAAGTTTCTGCATAACAGGTAACCGAAAAAGATTAACCAAACGCTAATGCTCTTAAATTATATTTTGTAGGAACCCGGTTCAAATCTAGGTCGGATCACCATTATCCTGACGTAGGGGTTTTGTTGCTTTCCATCTTCAGGTAAATACTGGGATAATATCTCAAATTAGGCCACGACCGCTTCATTCCAAATGCATTCCAATTCGCTCTTCACTGTCAGCCCGGTACAGTCTGAGACAGCGACAGTTGTTTAGAGAAGTAAATTCAGAAGCGGCAATGACGGCAACAGATAGTTTCAGTTTGGGTAGCAGAGAGGTTTTTTCTTAATCTGCTAACAAAAGCAAAAAAAAAAAAAGAAAATTGCGCTCCCGCCCCACCCCCGTTTCCTCTACGCCGCCAGGCATATCGGCGGCGTGGCCAGAGGTCAGTTCCACGTATTATGGACCTAGGCATTAAGCGGAAGTGAGCGGCCTGCTTTACACATTCAGTGCAAATTCATAATTTGCCCTAGTGACATATATGTTGTAGAATATGAGGATCTCACAGCAGTGATTACCTTATGGGATGTGTAGTCCGTTGAAAGTCAACAGATGTTTCGGAGGAACATACCGCCTCAGAATTCAGGGTCGAAGAATAAGCCGAGCAAGAAACCAAGAAAGGCTAATTTCGTGCTCGACTTATTTTTCGAACCTGAAGATTGAGGCGATATGTCCCTCCGAAATATCGGCTCACTAGCAGCGGACTACATACATGGCGTTATATCCCAGTAGATACTACTTGAAACAAATGTCGGTCGCCTAAAGCTCTAATAAACGTTTCCTAAATACCGTTTGACAAAAACAAGTTCTCAGTTCAGGCCCACGTAGATTCTAAAGGGTTCTAACGATTGTGTATAAGACTCAGAATTACTGGGTTTTTGGACTCTGTCCATCGTCTGGTATTTTTAAAAATAAAACTGGATCCATTTCCGTTCCCATGTGAGGGGGTGGCAGATATCTACTCTGTTGGGTCCGTTAGAAATATCTAATCTCAATCACTGGATTAATTACTCCAGCATACTCTTTTAAGATATAGTAAAATCTGTCTTAAACGGAATCTCAAGGGTCCAGAACATTTTTCTGCTGAAGCCATTTTTCCGTTTAATCAAGGTATATTATAATAAGAACAGTCCGGTCTCATCACCGTTCGCTATGTTTTCAGGTTCATGTCCCTCGATTATGGATGGCAATTTAGCTACCCATTCTTCAATTGTCTCACTATTTACATCACTTGATTCACCATAAAATTCATTAAAAACTATCTGATGTCTTTCGCGAAAACTCTCCAACCATTATTTAGATGCTTTGAATTCAGTCTTCCCTTGTTTTTCAGCAACCTCTTTAGCATATTTCTGTACCGTAGGACCCGACACGCGGTGATTTTCCGCCCTGACACTGACACACCACTCCCACACTATTTCATTAACTGCTTCGTTTGCAGTTTTCTTAAGTTCTCTTCTTATTTTCCCATTAGCACAATTTTCCCACTGCTTCAAAATTTCCGTTTTCTTCTTTAGAATCTCATACACTTGAGTTTTGCCGACGTTAAACATCTTCATGATTTGCTAAACAGACAATTTATCTCGCTCACTCGCACGAATCACTTTTACTCTTATGTTAAGATCAAACACAACTCTTGTCTTTGTAGAAATGATAACTACTACTAGACTAAAGTAAAAATGTAGGCCTAGAGCCCTTACTTAGTAAAATTTCCGAAAAGGGCAAACATTTCAGTTGAAGAAAGCAGTCTTCTGGGCTTTGGCGCCGTGTATATGTGGTGTTAACCGNAACGCAGGACTGCTGGCTAGAAGTCAGTTTGCATACGGAAGGTCCTGCGACCGGCCAACTCGACCAAGGTTTTCCGTGGTTTTCCTCGGTCCTAGAGCAAATGCTGATTTGGTACCCAAACTCCACGTTGCATTGCATGCCTCTCATGCAGCCCTCCCATTGGTAACGCCAAAATTTCGCCCTAATATAGCCCTCCAAACGTTAGCAAATTTTTTTTTCTATAATGTAGACAAAACAAAACTATGTAGAATGTACAGGATATTTAAAATTCTTCTAAATGATGCATTCCGGAAGACTGGAAATTTTCCGTGTAAAGGTTTATTCTTATTTTTCGTCTCCGCGGTCGGTATAGTCCGCTTGCGGACTACAGGCCACGGAGTTTGTTTTGTTTGTTGTTAATCCAGGATATTTAACATCTTTTTCAGCTCAAAAGTCACGGGACCTGAAAATATTTCCGTTTAAGACAAATTCCGTTTAATAAAGGATCCGTTTAAAGCAGGTATTACTGTATATAATTGTACATCATGTTAGCACCATAAATTAAGCCGCAGTTGTACAGCTCACAAGCTTGCGTGTCCACCATATTGTTATTACAGAACATTACAAGTACAATGTTTGGATGACATCCAATGACACAACGTCCATACCAAATTACATAAAAATTGGACAATGTTTCGAAAGCTAAAGTTGGGCTACATTTACCGACATATACTAGCCATTGTTACTCCGAGCTGTTAACAACTGCAGATCCGTTACATCAGCACAATATTCGGCCTGCTTTGCAAAATAAAAATGAACGCCTCCTGTCATCTGTCCGTCTGTCCATCTGTGACCCAATATCACCAACTAAACGGTTGAACAGATTTTGTTAAAATTCAATATGGAGGACTTTCGTCAAGTGTTACTAGGCACATCCGCTGTGTCATACTGATCCATTAGGAAGTCTTAATTACGTAAGGTCACAAAAAGAATTTTTATTCATATCCTAAATAATTAATTTTCTGTGATATTCGGTAGGAGAGAATTTGCGTAATATTATTCGGTCGTCCTGAGTTTTAACGGTATTTCCCGAGTACAGAGCATAATTTACATGAGACTGCAAATTTAATTTTGCATGTATCTCACAGACCGCTTCAACGTCTTCCTTAGAATTCGATATGGGAGACTCGCTAAAAGTCGTTTCGTTCTTTTGCCATATTGTTCTGTAACAAAGAATCCTATAAATTAATGCAAACCTACATGGACTTCTTCACGTAGGCCTCTCTCGTTAACAAACAAACAAATATTTGTAAAATTTGATGTGAGGGACCTTTACGTAACGTTTTTAGGCCGTTTGCTTCTTAGCTATAGTCACTAATTACAATATCAATTTTAGACCAACATATGCCCATAAATAACCTTCTCCACACATTATAAACAATTTTATATATTTTCTTTAATTTCGATTATTATGTAATTTAAATAGAAACTTCTCCCGTTTTATCAAATATATTTTGTTTCACTTAAATTCGGCTTACAAATAAGCCATAAGAAAACTTAATAGAGTGCAAAACACGCCACGGGGAGATTTGTGTACTATATTATGTAGTTTACTTTTCTAATCTTCTTCTATCAAAACCACTGGTATGTCAGCACCACCCGAATGACTCTTACGAGGTATGACAATTCAACAATTGGATTGGTAATACTAGTGAGTTAGAGAGTGTTAGATCACGGGACTACATATTTCAACAGTTTTGCATGTTTTGTTTGTTTTGTGGTTGCACTTTGTTAAATGATGACTCCGTAAAAGGTTTTGATGGAAAACCTAGAAGGGAGGAGACCGACAGGAAGACCTAGATGTAGTTGGGAGAATAACATTAAAAGGAGTCTTAAAGAAACGGCAAGAAATTACGAACTGCGTTCATCTGATCAGGAGGGACCAGTGGAAAGCATATGCCAACACGGGAGTGAACTTTCGGGTGCCATGAAATTCTGTGAACTTTTTTAGTAACTGAGCGATTGGTGGTTTCTCAAGCAGGACTCGACTCCATACAGTTAGTTAGTTATTTTGTATGTTTGTTTTTATGTTATAACGTTTTAATATTAATAGCGCAATTTTTATGAGTCTAACAAAATGACAGTAACGAAATATTCACAAAATGCCAAAATGCCCAAGTGAAAAGGTCACAGTGAGATTTAAAAAGGCACGAATGTCATCCCCAGATCTCAGATCCATATTGATATTGTTCTCATACATCAAAGGACTAGTTCATTATGAATTCGTTTATCCAAGCGCTCAACCTTTAGGATCTGGACCGTTCACGGCAATGCATTTTTCGATAAACAACAAATCTTTATGTAAGATTTGAGGTTTTTATTGCAGTGACTATGAAGAACGCCGTATTTTTGGATGTGGGCCATGTATATAGTGTAAACCGACGTTTCGAAGGAACATATCGCCTCCATCTTCAGAGTATAAAAAATCCGCGAACGAGGAACCAGCAGCCACCTGCTCACGTTGGTTCCTCGCCCGCGGATCTTTTATACCCTGAAGATAGAGGCGATACGTTCCTCCGAAACGTCAATTTACACAATATCTACACGGCGCCACATTCCAGAAGATGGCGTTCTTCAACAAATCTTTAGGCAAGCAGGTACACCTTAAAAGATTTCAGGTTCTCAAAGCGGTGGTTATGAAGAGTTATTTCTTCTGGGATAAAACGCCGTGTAGTCCGATGAATGTCAATCGGCGTTCCAGAGGAAAACATCGCTTCCATCTTCAGGGTCAAAGAATAAGCCAAGCAAGAAACAGACGTGAAGCCAGCTCAAGATGGAGGCTACATTTTCCTCCGAAACATGGGTTGAATTTCGACGGACTACACTACTCTTCAAGCATATTTTACGTCATTGCTAATGTCCCTTCCTGAATACCATGCTCAGCAACAGCAATGTCTGATCCCCCCCCCCTTCCAGTTCAGTGTTTGAACACCATTTTCAATAGCCTCATTGGACCCCGCAGTATATTTTCATCTTCTGAAACTGAATGTTTTCCTGACACGGTCTCGTTGTTTCGAATTATTTACAGATATTCAGAGGAATGTAACGACATTACTGAAGTCACTTATTTTTTACGACATAATTCCAGTTGTTTAATTGTCATACCTTTTACACGTGTTATATTTCTCTCTGCACACGTTTTCACCACACCGTGCACCGGTTGTTCAACAATATAATGGACGGCTAACATCAGCATTTAAACTAAACCCTCCGATTAGAACAACACTGACTCCATTCAACAACGAGGGATCTTCCCCTTGTGGACGGAAGTTGTCCTTAATAACTGCATGCGCATAATAATAGAAACTAACCGTTTCTTCGCATAGTAACTGCTGTGTCAGAAGAACAGGTGGCTGGCGTAACAACAAAGACATTTAATTCTAATATACGGAAAAGGCCCGCTTTCAGTAGCTGTGTCATAAACAAATTATTTAAAAAAGAAAGAAGGATAGCCCTGTTGGTATTGTAACTAGGTTATGGGCTGGAAGAATTGGGGTTCGTTTTCCGACAGAAACAGAAAGATTTTCTCCACTACACACGTTTTAGACCGTCTGAGTTCAACTAACCCTCTTATACTTTAGACACCGTTGCCGTGATGCTGACCACATAACTTCATCTATTGTCGACGTTAAAAACGCGAGGAGCTGCTCATATACTTCCACTCACCACACGTCTTCATGGCATCGTTCTTATTTAAGCACCGAGCAACTACATTTCCGCTTGCCTTGAAGGGAGTTTCACATTTATCTGCACAAATCACACACTGAAACAATTCAAGAACTAATTGCAGACAGATTTTACCAAACAAAACTGTTATGCCTGTGGTCCCTCTTCGACAGAAAAACAGATTGAATCCCAACAACATAATTTGTCACCGTTCCACCAATCCCCATTTTCCTTGAGTGACTGAATTCCAAAGCGATTTAGGAGATGCCGCTCTAAACTGATCATAATTATCCAAATCACGCGATAAAGTAAACATATTCTGAACTGTGCGATCATTAAAAAGGGGAAAGCAGTGGCTAATTAATTGCTTTGGCACTCTTCTGAAAGCGCAGTAACTATGTAATGGTTTGCTGTGTGACATGACATTGACTTCATTACTGTCATTAAAGTAGGACACAGGAATTCCATAAGGCAGTAAACAGCTGTTTGGATGGCAACAACCTAAGTTGTTAACATTCCCACTGCTGGTATCAGTATATTACCATACACACATCCATTACCATTATGTCATGTAACTGCTTCATTCATGTTATGTACACTTAAAATTTCAGTGGAAACGGTGGAGTTTTCTGATTCATCAAATTCGTGAGGATAAAAGGTAGCGGACTTGTTTCCAAGCCAGAGGAAATACATATAATTTTGTTTTAATAGCACTCGCTTCACTATTCATTACAACAAATGACTTTTACTCTCGGATTATACTCTTTATAATTCTTTCTGTACAAGCAACATATTTTCCACAGCACGTCTGAGTCCAGCTTATTGTGTACAACATTAGAAAAGCTTTGCATATTCCTCTTTACCGAAACTATAAAGCAAGTGTCACGTAACTTCGAACATGGCCAAGAGTAACCTTGAATGCGCAGTTGTTTGTACAACTGGCCGCCTGTCACTTCTCACACCCTCGAACCCACCCCCTCGTCTGAAATTTTTCTTCTGCGCATTCAAGGTTACTCTTGGCCTTGTTCGAAGTTACGTGACACTTGCTTTACTACTAATTCCCCTCTTGTTTCGTTCCCGACTTCCTGTACTATTCTTGAAAGTCTACAACTTTCAGACTGCAATTCTTTACCTGGGACTTTATTTAATTCTGCATTTTCCTTTTCAAATATCTCCATTAACATTCTGTTTTAAATCTTACGTTTCTCTCCAATTGCTTGAGCTCTTTTATTAATATACCATTTCATTGCTTTATTTCCTCTTCCATTTTATCAACCCCTTGTTTAACTCCTTTTAGTTCCTCCTTCAATCGTTCATTCCATTGTGCAACTTCGCCCCTTAATTTAAAATTTCCCTGCTGCATATTAGACAAAACAGTAGCTATGATGTCCTGAAACTGGTTCTATCGCTGATCCCAGGTATGTTTCTTTCCACTATGTGGAAGTTGAATTCATTGTTTTGTTAATTTCCTCACCTTTATATATTACTACAGCTGGTTGCTGTAAGCCTGTATTGTCTGCACAAATATAATTAACAATGTAAAAAGAATTCTCCCTGTACTTAATTCAGTAAGCACCATGCCATAAAGATATGGAGGACTGAAGGTGTAGCTCCATCATTCTTGACCTAGACACTAGGTGGAAATAAGCGGTCAGCTTCAGTCCCAAATTGCTTTAACCACGGGGAAAGAGCCTCCGTAAACCATTGTGTAGGAGGCTGGGTGACTCTCAGAGCCAGTCTGGGCGCCGTGGAGTAGAGAAAAATCTCTTTCCTCTGCAGGGAATCGAAACCCAGCAGTCCAGCCCGTAGCCCGTCGTTATACCGATTGACCTATCCTTTTGTCAGGAACCACAGTAATGCCCTACCTTTTCTGGAGGTCTGTTCTTGGGATAAGGGAACGGTGAGGATGTCATACATACGTGGAGGGAGTTGTGAGGAAGTCACCGTTACCGCAGCATACTTTCCGTGCAACTCGCACCACCGTCAACGATTCTGAAGGAAGTCGTCAACTACTGCTGCAGCAGAAAAAAGCAATTAATCATTCTACGTGATGTGCATGCACACCACATACTACGGGCGAGCACTGGCACGAAACCCAGAGGAGAAAGCTTTATGGAAAACAAGGCAACAAGCCTACCTTTCTGATTCGCAATGCGAAGAGAACCAACGACGTAAGTGCAGATATTGAGAGAAATTCGCTAAAAATTCCAATGACACGAGATACAGGTTTGACTGTTCACCAATTGCAACAAGCCATTATCTCATTTAACCACAGTGTCCAACCAGGACCACTCGCTCGCACAAACAAAGTACCTTCATGGAATATAGAGTCAAGTTAGCTGAGGATCAAACAAGGTTATTTAATACAGCTAAGAGGACAGAACATCGGGGTGCTTCTAAGGAGGGCCTCACCTGTTACAGTAAAATAACTAGGAACGCCAAAATTTATCTAGGAGGAGGTACTGTCATGACTTCACTGATGTACCAGGCAGTGTCAGACACATGAAGCTAATGGCAAGACAGGCGATTAGCACGATAAGCACCGTGGAGTTGAAACAGAGTTGGATGCAGAATAGATTACTGATGCATAGACCGCTCAAGGCCCTTATTCTTGCATTCATTCAAAGAATCGAATTGCTCCGGCTGTGTGCATTCGAACATTAGGTGTATTTATTACTTGACTTATATTGTAGTGTTGGTGTGGAAGTGCAGCCTGGAAGTGGACTGGTTACCCATCATTGTTTTGGGATCTTTGCGATGGTTTCTCGTCGTAATCCAGTAACCCTTGTGGTCTCTAAACCTCAGTTGGCGCGCCCAAGTGTTCGCTCCTCCAACTTCTACATTTCCCTTCCTCTTAGGATTATTCAATGCGGCGATTGTTGAGATTCAGATGAAATGAGGTTAATCTGGTTAATTGAGTGCAACGTGGTTTCGTCCACGATCAGGTTTTACGGAATCGGAATGCGCATGTCCTCTCTGAAAGGCGACTCCCAACCGAAATTTTCTTCATAGAATTCGGTACAGAACTGACTTGATTGTCCCAATCGTCTTCCTCGGCACGGATAGTGTATATATTACCGTTCCTTCTTGTACTCTAACCGTTTCCGCGGGAATGTGTTTACCTAGCCGTTGTCTACAAAAGGCTCTTGCATAGTTCCTTATCTCACGACCGTTGCATAGTAACGGTCCAACACGCTGCAATGTAATAGTTCTAATAAAATCCAGTTGTTATAAATAAATCCTTAATAAATGAATAAATCAAAATAAATATTAACTAATCATATTCTCAAATTAAACATAAATTGGCCTTGGAGAGATCAGTGTCCACTGACCATTCTGACAAAAATTCTTCGTTACTTCTGTCATTTACTCGAAGCCCTGTATAATAGGACCCGCCTTAAAATTGTGTCAGCTCTCATTGTCAGTTTATAATTCAGAACTTTCCTGCCATATGCTACTCAAATCTACGATTCCAGTTGCAACTCCAACTGAATCAATACTGCAACCAAATAGCTAGTGATTCTGCGAATTTGATAATTTTAGATTCTGTATACAAGTATTATTTTGAAGAAAGCAGTCTTCTTCATAGTCATCGCCGTGAAAGCCTCAAATCTTACAAAGTATTATTTTTTCCCATTTTCTGCGTATATTTGACACAGACAACATCCAATGAAGGGCACATCTGTGTAGGATCTGTTCCTCCCTTACATCTGATGACGGAATGGCTCCAGGCCTTTATCAAACACGCCCCAGACAACGGATAGAATCAAGGTAATGTTCGCATGGACAAATACCAGCAACAACAAGCAGAATCAGAATTCATTAATCTGCACTACACACTATGGACGATGAAGTCCTGTCGGATATATAAGCAAATGATACATTATCTCGATTTATTATAAAGTAATTTGGACTTGGCTTATGTTAATATACATTAAAGCATATCGAAATCGAGATCGAGTGGTTATCTCTCTTGCATCTTATTCTGGATATCCATGGTTTAGATCTAGGACAGGGTTATCCTGACAGGTTCTTCGTTATTTCCCTGAGTCTCTCCAACAGATTCTGTGATAGTGCCTCAGGCCGCGACCTCATCTTTCTACATTCCTTCTAATTCGTTAATCATTGAAATTATATAGTCCGAGCTACTGACAGTATCGTGAAATGAACAGCAGACCACGAGAGACTTGCTCCGATGTCCTGAGTGTGTCCAAGAGAAAGTTGCATCAAGGACCTGCAAGCGGTGTTGAGAGAAGTCTCGACCTTTGCCGAATACAAATTTTAACTGATGATAGTGTGCACATTTAACGGAATGCGGATTTAATGTATGAGTGGATCAGTGGAAGGGGTCATGTATGGAACTGTAGACAGAAGTAGGAAAAATAAGCTATAAATATTCAGATACTGCATATAATTTGTAATAACTGTAAGAAATGTTGTGTGAAACTGTGAGTATATAATGATTGATAAATCACAACATTACGCTAATAAATAATATTTAATAATATTTATATATAATATTTAACCTTACAGAAGCGGGTGGAATAGGTGAAATTTCGCACCGTATTTAATTGGTTCAGGAGAGTGTTTAACTGTTCGTTTGTTCCATAATACAAGTTTTAGTTAAATAACAGCAGTCATATAAAGTAGTCAGTCAAGTAGTGTGTGCGTCTCAAATGGTTATTAACTTGATTCCGTCTGCCGTGCCCCAGGTTTGACCCCGAGTCAAGTCATGTAGGATTAATGGTTGGAAAATCAGTATTTGGGCGAGTTTTCTCCTGGTACTTCGGTTTCCCCTCACAATTATCTTTTCCACCAACTGCTCCACAATCATTAATCATCCTATCATCCGTCCTTTTATAGTCTCGACACTGACATCGGAGCTATATAAAAACCTTTAAAAAAGTAATTAGAGCTAGGGAGTGAATAAAATAGTATTTTAGTTAGTTGGTTGGTTAGTTAAAGAAGATGGCCGCGCCATAGCTCAAGCGATTAGTCGCTGGCTTCCCACCGCGGCGGCCCGGGTTCGATCCCGGGTCTGGTCAAGTGGGATTTGTGGTGGACAAAGTGGCGCTGGGGCAGGTTTTCTCCGAGTACTTCGGTTTCCCCTGCCAATCTTCATTCCACCAATTGCTCCACAATCTCCCTCACCTACCATCTGGGCTGGTACAATAGGCCAGAAGTGGCCTCACTACAAGGGACTTAGTCCCACCGCACTAACAATAAAGAAAATAGTTAAAGAAGGATGACGTTCGAAAATTCCGTTGAACAGCGCGCTCGAAGCTTGGAATTCCTAAGGGAAGAAAACAACGAGTTCAACAGACCGTTCTCCTTTGAGGTTGTTGTGCTTTTACGGTCGCTAGTCTCAACGCACGCCTGTTGCAATGCTGTGAGAATCTGACGGTTCACAATAATCGATTACTCAACGCCAATATTGTAATTATTTCTGCTGCCTGTGAAACCAAGATTCCAGCTACAGGTATTAAGACATACTATAGTACATCCAAGAACGCTGAATGGTGTTTTGTTGAGCAAAACAACTCTCTCTGACTGAGTAAAAGATCAAGGCAAAATTGTCCCTGTGCAGAATTACGCACTGCTTCGCAATTTTATACGGGGAATGTAAAGCTCTATGCACAACAAGGAGGCGATTGATCAGCTTCACGCTCAGGTTGTTTTATCTTTCGGAAAAAAAGCCGTAGGTACCATTTGACGGAAGGATGGACAGTGCTGGTCTGGACGATGTGAAGAAGAGAATTTCTCTTGCCCTTGACGAAAATTGAGTCCATATCTTCGGCTGCTCAGTCCTCTATCTAGTCATTATATAGCGTGAGCAGTCTCGACTTACATCGTTGATTACACCATGTAGGAACCCAACATTAGCTTTTTTTAAGTTTCTTTGTGTGGGGTGAGACTGAATCCTCCTGGTATGTCGGCCAGCTTGGTACCAACCCCGACTGATAGATGATGACCGTGGAGCAGCCGATATGATGAGAACTGGCAGAGGAAACCAAAGTACTCAGAGAAAACCTGCTCCAGTGTCACTTTGTCCACCACAAATCCCACATGACTTGGCCTGGGCTCGAGGTTGGAAGCCGGAGACTAATCGCCTGACCTATGGTATGGCCATATGATTTCAATACGTGTATTACTAAACAGCTTTATATATTTCTGTTTCCTTCAGACTGTCATAGTCTGTATCAGTGCACGTAAGACGCTTGTTTATGAAGCGAAGGTTAAACTCCGCTAAGTGGGGGTGGAGTCTAACTGGGTCCACTCGGCACGGCGGCCACTGATTGGCCTATTGGAACCTTCCCCGGGTGATTATGATGATGGATAATTTGGTGGAATAAAGATTGGCAGGGGAAACCGAAGTACTCGGAGAAAACCCGCCACAGCGCCACTTTGTCCACCACAAATCCCACTTGGCCAGACCCGGGATCGAACCCGGGCCGCCGCGGTGTGTGTGTGTGTGTACGTGTATTGTCCTTTCTCTTCACAAAATGGCATAACCACTGAAAGTATACTTTTTTTATTTTCTCGCCTGTTAACGCTAACTTTAATTTTTCTTGGAATTATTATTAATTTTTTGCCACTATATACACTGTCACATTTTGATTTCGGTTCTTTAAATATTTTTGTGTATTTCTATGTAGTCGTACTAACTTTGTAATTGGCCTCTGTGCTGTTAAATTTGCACGTAAATAAACACGAATTGAATTGAATTATTATTATTATCAGCAACATGTACTTAAAAAAGTTTTTGTAGATTATCCAATTGATAGACAATACGCGTGAAAACTTGCGAGGTCTTAGGGGTAAAGTTTCGTGAAGTGCCTTCCTCCAGATGCACACACAGACCACCTGTATCCCTGGGTTGAGAGATTCATACTCAGTGGCTACAAGGCTGTGTAAGGCTTACCGCTCTATCCGTGACGGTTAGGAAAAACTTTCCCAAGAATCTGTAACTGTTGCCTTAAGTTGTGGCAGTAGTATCACGGGCTTTATATTACACTGTCATCACGAACAACGTTGCACATAAACTTTACTGAAGCCAGATATAACACTCGATGCTCACAAGCTACACGTTTGGATCCTATTGTCGTCATGCCTTACGTTCCATTATCTCAAGAACAATTCTGTCGCAGATACTGTATCTATGATGTAGTTCTGATAACAGAACTTTATCCTCTAAGGGGCTGTAAGGCGAGGTGACGACCATTTAGTTCAAAGAGTGAAGGAAACGACCAATTTCTCAGTACGGTTCATTCCACAGTACCAAGAACATGTAAAGAAGCAATTTGACGTTCTGGCTTAGAAGGGCGATTAATCTTGAACGTAAGAGAAAAATATCATGTCCTTGCTTTAGCATGAGGATCGGGAATTCGCTGAATTACACAACAGTTGCAGCAGTAACGTTCGTTCTTACACTCTTCCAGGAAAGTATGATAGATGTGTTTATTCTCGTACATCTCGATTTGTGTTAATTTGTTTGCATAACTAAATTCAATGCAGTGTTCTGTACTAACGTACACACACTCCACACTTGTTTACATACAAAATCGTAAGGGAGCTTAAGTTTTCAAGATTATTAACTGTTCGGTTACGAGTAGAGATAGCTCAGTCAGTACAGTGATGGAATACGGGCTAGAGGGCCAAGATTCGAATTTCGGCAAGGACAAGTTCTTCTCTTTCCACGTCGTCCAGACCGGCTCTGGGGCCCATTCAGCCTCCTATCCAACGGATACCGGGGTCGACTTCCTTGGAGGTAAAGTGGCAAGGGTGTGAAGCTCGCCAATCACCGACATCTGGTGTCGATATCCCTTCTATATATTCATGATTGCGATTAATTAAGTAACTTATTTGGCCGCGCCATAGCTCAAGCGGTTAGTCGCTGACTTCCCACAGCGGCGGCCCGGGTTCGATCCCGGGTCTGCAAGTGGGATTTGTGGTGGACAATGTGGCGCTTGGGCAGGTTTCTTCCGAGTACTTCGGTTTCCCCCGTCAATCTTCATTCCACCAATTGTTCCACAATCACCCTCATCTATCATCTGGAGCTGGTACATAGCCTTTAAGTTGACGCAGTACATGGGACTTAGTCCAACTCCACTAGCAATGAAAGAAAGTATCTTCTTTACTGTTCTGATGGGCGTTACTTTCATAAGTTAACTGGAAACTGCTGCTACCAAAAGACAAATATCTATTTCATTCGTTTCGCTGTATCGCTGGATGGTCCTTACCGAAATAGTTTTGCATGGAATGCAGATTGCCATTATACCAGGTGGGAGAAGCAAAGTTATTCTGGAAATGACATGAAGAGCTCTAATTTGACGAAATTTAGAGGCGAGGCAAAGAGCGTACAAATCTTCGCACGAGTACAAAGGTTCATCCCAGTACTCTTACGTATAGCTTACTGATTTCACCACCCGCTAAGAAAGTACCAGTTGTTCCAAAGAGAAAGCCAATTAATTTGATGTTAGAGACTAAAAGTGTTACTTACGACACTGGGGTGCAGTACATTGGTACGTAAGATATGAGTGCAGCCTACGTGAGGCGATTTATTTCACTTTTGCAGACATATACACGTATTTCGTTCTTAAATGCTACTTGTTATCTAGTCACCCTTCTTCCTCACTATATTTTTCCGTCGTATGGCCATCATTAAGTGTTGTCTGTCTGGCACTGTGTATCAAAGTTACACATTGCGTGTAGCGCGGTATTTCCTAATTAAAATTAATTACACTGATATATTGGGTTTTTTTACTTTATCCATCGTCCTGGTTTTTAAGATAACTAATAAAAACACGACATTTCGGAAACTGGATCTGTTTCCAGTGATTGAGGCTAGCTCTTTCTAACGGACCCAACAGAATAGGCGTTTTTCTTCACCTGAGGACGGAAACAGATGCAGTTTCCGAAACGTCGTATTTTATTAGTTATCTTAAAAACCAGGACGATGGATAAAGTCCAAAAACCCAATATATCAGTGTGTTATACACCATCGTCAGAATCCTATAGTAAAATTAATTACGCTTTAAATTAATATTAATTGTCATCTTAATATCATTTCCATCGTAGTCATCATCCATTCATTTAAAAGATACTTTCTTAAGAGTGTTTCTCGATGTCAGATTTAGTCGCGCTTAATTCACTTGCGGGGTGGGTGCTATTTGTAATATAATGTAATGTAATGAAAGATTTATTTCACATTGCAATGAAAAGAAGGAGAGGAAAAATTCTTTAATAATGTACCAGAAGTTGTGTGTTTTATATGTGATGAAAAGTCCGACTAAATAATATAGAAATTCTCAGAAAAATATCTTGCCTTGTCTGTTCCTCAAGCAAAATGTTCCCTCTGCTACATGCGTTTCGGCTGCTGCTTTTGTTTGTATGGACGCTGACGCATTTGGAGCCAAAACTGTACTTTTTAAACATATCTCCTAATATCCCTTTCTCATATTAAAATATCAACTGTATGCAATATTAACACATGCATATTCATTTCTTTCTCGCCGCTTAATAGCTGGTACGACTGAACTTACTAAACTTTTACTGTTGTCTAAGCTTCCTTGGTTCGTCCTTGTTTGTGTATATTGCCACGTGATTGAGTGACTATAGATGAGTGGCTGCATTGGTAATTGGATTTACTGGACTCTTAAACAACTCGTAGCTACAAATAACTACGTCAGTCTTACTCAGTTACAGACTCCAAAGGTCACTGTCACAAAAAGTCTACTCAGTTTTTACTAGCCTTTGCTTGGTAGCGGCTTCAATGGCGAACGTTCCATTCCTCTGGGTTCTAGAAATGTCCCCGGCTTCAGCTACCTGCTTCTCACTTCTCACAACTGGAGCTCTCAACTAACTCAACCAACAGCAAAGAGAGATATTTACTTTACGACTGGCGGTTTACCGTCAATCAGTTCGTCTTGGCCGCAAACCCCTTTAGACCCACGACCTGTATTTTATTCAACTGAACATGTGCGGGTATAGTCCTTATACGACATCCACTCTAAGGAGAAGATGGGTCTATCGCTTACAATTGCTGCTGACCCTCGCCAGCGCAGTCATTCTCGGATCCGAATTCCGCGGGACTCATGACCATATTTTACTCTCTCAGATTCGAGACTCTCTCAACTTGGAGGGCCAGGTCCTCGTATTTATATCCCCAGGGAACCGGGTGGCCCAGTTATACCCCCAGGCACTGGGTTCCCTTTCCGTTGCCTCATACGACTCACAGGGCTACGGTGGAGGTATTCGAACCCGTCTTCACATGGACCACACAGAAAGATTCTCTTCCAGTAGTAAGTGTTCTCTCGCTGCCGGGGAAACACCGTGACCGCAGAACTGCTCTCTAGCAACGGCTGTTGTACTGTCGCCTGTTTACACAGCTGTGACTACATCCTTATTTTATAATTTGCGTTTTGGCTGTTGTGTAAGAACGTAAAGAAATAAAATTGAACTGGATTATTATTATTTTTATATGCTGACATATTTAAAATCTGAATTGTTTCTAGCTGTCACATTTTATATTACACTTGGTTTTTCCAATCATTCAGTACTAATTGTACTCATTATAATTGTACCTATTTTACTTTCCTCATTTTTCAATGATAACTTTTATTTGTGTTAATGGAATTATTGTTATTATTATTATTATTATTATTATTATTATTATTATTATTACATATACTGCTTTGTTTATGTATTTTGTTTGTGAGAATTTCTATTTACTTGTGCTCACTTTTAAGTGGCGTTTGGCCTGTTAAGTTATAACGTAAATAAACAATAATTCAACTGAATTATTGTTCCGATAAAAATCTCATTATAACCGAAGAATTACCATATAATTGGGATTTTCTGTTACATGAGTATAGAGCTAAACTCCTGCATCAGGGTAGAAAAGGTCGGGTTTATTATTCTTACAGTATAAGGAATTTTTATTACTGTATTGTTTCATTCTTAATACATGATAATTTAATAAACACATTGAAGAAAATGCTTAAGACCTCATTTCGTCAACTCACTTGGTCGATATATCTCACGTTATTCCGTAACCTTTAATCTGACTCACGAACTAATTTCACACATTGCAAATAATCCACGTGACTTTAGACCACGCCGTGCTCGCTCTCATATTTATGTAACTGCAAGATTTAGCTCAGCAGAAATTGTACCGTCGCGGAACAAATTGCAGCCGAATCGCTTCTAGAGAGCGTGACGGAAAAAAGAAACACGACTGCATCTTTTGAAACAAAAGAAGAGCAGCTATGCGAATCGCAACAGCCAGCACGATTTTAGTTTCAAGTCAGTAGTCATATGCAATTATAAGAGGATCGCAGTGGCCGCGCGTTCTAATGCATAAACTATCTTCGCTCGCTCGAATTCTGGGATCGTGGTTTCGAATTCAACTCAAATCATGGATATCTACGAGCGTTTATTCTGTGTTTGTGTTGTTCTGTGCGTAGGTAGCGGCCTTGCGACGGGCTGATCACCCATCCAAGGAGTCCTACCGGCTGTGTATGGGATTAATAAAATGAAAAATGACTGTAGAGCCATAGATAGAATAGTTATAAAACTTTTCTGCTCCAGTTAGCAACGTAATTAAAACATGGAAAATTATTGTCCGACATTCGTTAATTTTCATATGAGCAGTGGAGGCAAACTAGTTAGTTAGTTAGTTAGTTATTGGAGAGGGTGGGTTTTCTCATGCACTTAGACCTGTATTGGTCCATTGTGCTTCCCTCTATTCTTTCTACCAGTCTCTATATCTTGCCGGTACTGGTGCTTACCATCAGTCCCGCCCAGCCAGCGAGACCGGCTCTACTAGCTGAGATGTATCTATAATGCTTCCCCCACCTACCGGAGGTATTAGAGACTGCTGTTGGGCGGGAAACGGCCGTAATTTGGCTCAGTGACCTCCTTTGGAGATATGAGGTTCTTTTACGTGCCGTAAAGCTACGACAAGGGACCCACGGCTTAAAGTCCCTCCTGGAGGACTTGTTCCCTGAATTTTTCCGCCCTTAAAAATTCGACGACCTCCTCCGGGTATTTGAACCCGCGTACTACGAATCATGAGGTGGGAACGTTACCTCTAGACTACGGAGGCCGCTGGAGGCAAACTAAATATGACCCTAAGAAATTAAGAGTACTCACTTCTGCAAGGTGTCGGTTTAGGTCGGTCGATATAGCAAGCCTACCAGTACCCTACCAGGGGTTCGATTTTCGTCAAGGGTAAAATATTTCTTTTACCCCCACAGAGTTCAGACATGTTCTGGGGCCCACCCAACCTCCTATCCACAGGCATCGGTGGGTCTATCGCCAGAAGTATAGCGGCCGGTGTATGAAGCTGAACACTCACCTCCATCCAATGCCGAGGTCATATGTGTTCACGTCATAATTCTTAACTAATTAAACACAGGGACAATTTTAGCGTTCCTAACTTCTGGAATGTGATACTGTGTAATTTAGTAAAGTCTACTGACGTTACGGAGGAAAGCAATGCCTCCATCTTCAGGATGGAATAAGTTGTAGCTTTTGCAATCACGCAGCTGAACCTTCAGAACTCCATAACAAAACAACAAACTCCTTGGTTTGAGTCCGCAAGCGAACTATGCCGACCGAGCGACCGCCGCTTGTCGGCGAAGTTAGTGCCAACTTTAGTGGATAGAGGGTGTCACGTGGTCAGCGCAACGAATACCCACGGCCGTTAATTTCGGTCTTATAGACCGGAGCGGCTATTTCTTTGAAATATCCCCTCAATCATCCTCACGAGGCTTAGTGAACCCCGTTCCAGACCCACCACTTCTCAGAAAAATCTGGTAGCGCTGGGAATCGTACCCGGTCGTCTGGATCTGTAGCCAGGAAATCTGACCACTAGGCCACAGAGGCGGTCTCCAAGGCTCCATAAGAAGAAGAAATTTTCTAGATGGGAGCGACAATTGCCTTCACAAGAAGGAATCTCTTCCATGCATTTCCTCTTGTGTGTTTTCCTTAATCAAAGATACAAAGTTTGAACAAGCACTAATCCATTAACAATATTTTTTCCAGGCCTGGTTTGTTTCGAGAGATATTTACCAAGTGTAAGTATGCCTTCATTCCATAAATAGAATCACTATACAATAATAGTAATTTCAATATTTAACGCTGCAAGCCTTAATAGCAGTTCATTTACTCTCTACGACAAAAGTACCATCCGTGATAAAATAACACATTAAGTATGAACGAACGAAATTAACATGGTTATTCCTCGCCTCATTACACGTTATGAAAGTGTAAAGAACTTGTGAGAGTTGTGAGACACATCAGTGAGAAATCTATAATGTGTTCAGATCATTTATTATTGGTAAATTATTCCCATCGGTCAACAGGCTGGACACACTTCTGGCAGAGAAATACGACAAGAATACAGAATTTTGGTGCTTACAGCGATAAATCGTTTATCCGAGAAAACTGTGCGATAATATTAAAACGGATGTAAAGGAAACAGTTTATGGTCTGAATTTTATTTAATTGACCCAGTTGGTGTGGGTTTTCACTATTAACGATATCGAATGTTTGCTTTACAGCGGCGAGGATTTAGTTGGTTATTAGGTGGGTAGGTGAGCAAGTATTTAACAGAATAACTGCATTTGTTAACATCTCTAACGCTTTCAGCCACGATAAGTTATACCCGCCTCAGTCAGGTGCGCATGCGCATGACAACAAGCGGTGCGTTGCGCATTTTCATACGCTCGATAAAGTAACCGTTTCACAATAATAAATTTCCCGTCATCGTAATGACAGCTGACATAGGTAATTGGTCAGATCTCTTGCTATGCATCTGTACCAAGAGACCCCGAGATAACTGAGGAGAATTTAGAAGTACTTGACCTGTGGATCTAAACCGCTCATCTTTGACGTTATAAAAACCGATTAATGTGCGGAAACAATGAATTATATTCAACCCACGTCGAATGAAAGGCAAACGGAACGTTAACACTGCACAGTTACTGACGATGATGATGGTGATGATGATGATATGGGTGACACAGATATGAGTAATGATGTTTAAAACAATGGAATCATTGTTGCGTGAAACCAACGAATAAAAAATGGCTGCTCGGAAGAAAACTTGAATGCAGTTCACATTCTGACACACTTAGCAACATGCAAAACACTTGGTATCAGCGTTGGTATTATTTGTACTCAGTTCTGTTACAGGCAACGCTGAGACAAGCGAGCGAGAATGGTATGAGGCGTCACACAGCTTGGAAAGAAAGACACACTCGGTTTAAATAAAATAAACAAAGTCCATGTAGGTTAGTCCTTCTTGAGAAGTTGCTCAGCCACTCAAAAAATCGCCAACATTTTATGATAACCCTGATGTTTGTTAGTGTGTTCAAAATAGCCCACCATTATCCTGAATCCTGACCTAGTTGAGTCGGTCCACACTTCCATCCTGTTTCTCTAAGATCTATTTTAATATTATCCTCCCATCCAAGTCTACTAGATCTTTCTGCTAGCTCGTGTCCTGCAGGTTTTCCTACCAAAACCCTATATTCATTGTTATCTCAAATGTGCTGCATGCTTTGTTCTTCTCATTCGGTTGGGTAAACTGTTGCTGGCCTCATCAGCATTTATCCTGGTGCCGAGTCATGTCCATATTTTACTGTCTCACGACTCTGGGAGTTGCGCAACATCACCTCATCCTCCTTGACTTGACCATTCTTATACGTGGCGACGAGCAGAATTTATGAAGCTGCTCATTATGCAGCTTCCTCCAGCCAATGAAAGATTTTTTTTCCTTGGCACTACAGCCCCGGTGGACCTAGGCCTACCTCCATGAACTTCTCCGTTCACTTCGGTTTTTCTAGATCTTACACATACGGTAGGACTCCTTGGGCGGGTGATCAGCTCGTCGCAAGGCCTCTACTTGTACACAAACAGAAAAATGCACACACACAAAAACTATACATCCATGCCCTGAGTGGGATTCGAACTCACGATCCCGGTTTCCAAACGAGCGAAGAGAGTAATGCCCTAGACCGCTCGGCTACCGTGACCGGCAATGAAAGATTTAATGAGTATAAAAGGATGTAATGCAAAGTGTGATATTTGGCTTGATTTACACACATTTAATACCAAGGACAGAACAAGTTTACACACAGAGAACGAATAAAACATTTAACGGAATTAGAGAACGGTCATTACTGAACCTTTCCCATTTGTTGATCATGCGCAGAAGATATCTGTGGATTTCACTGACATTGGACATAAGTCAGAAAAGGCTTTAGCCTGTCCTTGAAAGCCATAAAGAGCCCCACCCCCCTACTACCTCAGTTCCGTACAACTGTGCAGGTAGAACTAAAGGAATAAAGATAAGGGGAGCCTGAAACAGCGCAGTTTTATATCTACACCCATGCGAAAAGGTCCAGAAATTTTACTCACTTCGCTACGAATATTGTCCACTTCACTGTCAATGAAATTCACGTCAGGACGTTCACTTAGAAAAGTGTATGTTACGCCTCCACGACTACGGTTGTGGCAAGAAAAACGAAGTCCAAAATCATAAGAAGTGTTTGGTTAAAGCCGTAGCCTGCTAATATTCGCATGTTAAACTAATCGAGGAATTACAATTTTACTTTCAAATCTGGAACAATTATCTGAGAACGAAGGAAGAAAAGAATATTATACAATACTTCCCTTCATACTGAACTATAGGGTTTCTGGAAATCTATGGATATCCAATATACTGTCTCGTTGTCCTCCCATTTTTTTCCCTGTGAATGATGCATGCAAAAACAAAAATCAGATCAGTAGCTAAGTGCGCAGTTAAGTTATCGAGCTAAACCACATTTCATGCAGTCCGCAAATCTGAACAGAACACTCCAAGAATTTCTCCCACACGTTTGCTTCTGCCTGTGCAGCTTTCGACTGCGTAGTTCGAACTGCGTAAAAGAGCTGAGTTTGTAGGCGGCTCTTAAGAAAACAAGAAAGCAAATACCATAAACAATGTACAAGTTTGTAATTTAATCGAGAACACGAAAAGAGAGAGGTGCGAGGTGAGAAAGAATGCAAACGCTTCGTGACAAATGATTGAGAATCAGTGACCTACTGTAGAAGAAGGTTCCGTGTGGAGGATCCTGCCTTAAACGGACTCGCCTTTCCGACAAGGCGAAGGGATATAATGTACTTGGAGAAGACAAACAAACAAATTAGACTGAGGAGAGGTGAGAACATTTCCAAGGAAGAAGGGTTCTTCTCTCTAATTTTTCAAATATTTTCATATTTTCCATGTGTAGTTCATTCGCATTTTATGCAAGGATGCCTTCCTGAAGATCTCACATAATTCAAGACAAGTTTTGAAACATAATTGTGACTCTTGCCGAATTTTTTTTATTCACATTATTTCAAACATTGAGCATAAAGAAACTCTTCATTAATTTTTTACATCGCATTACTTAAAATTTACATAAAATGCGACCGCACTGTAATTAAAGTACAGGAATGATTTTTGTGTCAACTGCAGACTGCAGACCTAATAATAATCTAGGCCGTGCCATAGCTCAAGCGGTTAGTCGCTGGCTTCCACCGCGGCGGCCCGGGTTCGATCCCGTGTCTGGTCAAGTGGGATTTGTGGTGGACAAAGTGGCGCTGGGGCAGGTTTTCTCCGAGTACTTCGGTTTCCTCTGCAAATCTTCATTCCACCAATTGCTCCACAATCAACCTCACCTCTCATCTGGGACTGGTACAATAGGCCAGAAGTGGCCTCAGTACAAGGGACTTAGTCCCACCCTACTAGCAATAAAAAAAATTGTAATAATCTAACGTCTTTGAAAATAAAGTGGACAATTTAATAATCATATAAATAAAAATTTCAATTTATCTCCAAAAATCTGAAGGCGGAAATATGTAAAATTTTGATTAGTTTTGTTTGTATGGGCGAAAAATTGGTCTCTGGCCCTTCTGAAAATCTAGCCCCCGTCATCTAGCACATAGCCAGTCACCTTACTGAGAGCACCTGAATTCGATTCGGCTTTCTGAATTCCATGCTTTAGTTGAAGCTCAAGTTGAACTTCTTCAAGAGCTCATCGCACAAAGAGATAGATCATGGCGTGAAATGTAAGTGTCACTGTTATGAACTTTTGGACAACAAAGAGGCGGTGACTGGGCTAGTGTTTCAAGTTTTGTGACGTCATTAGCAGCTGTTCACCCACGCCTGAAGTAAGCTAGTGTCCGTACAGAATTACAGCCTGATAGAATTCCAAAGTTACTTGATCTTGCAGTTGCGTATGCTTGACGTCACACTTTATAAACCAATCTGAAATCCCTGAGCCCTACATGAGGATTTTAACCTAGCAGCAACTAGCATTTATTTCCCATAATTTCGACAACTAGGCCTAACGTCTCTAACAATCATCAAATGCGGCTTATACTTACTTACTATTTATAACCTAAATTTGGGGTTTAATTACTTCGTATGTCCCTGCGGACTTCCAGATAACATCAGCTGTCCAACATTTTCCGGGTTCACTACATATTTGCTGTCCGAGACTCAAGATCATCATCATGTGTACGTGGCGCAAGGATTTGTATCGAAGGAAATGCATCTCCCAAAGATTGTGACTGATGAATCACTGGATGAGTAGCCTATCTTATCTCTTAGACAACCATCATACATGTAGATTGTATTTAAAAAGTTAAGGAGACAAAAAAAAATACAAAATCTGAAATTTATTGATTTATGTAAGAGAATGTTTAATCGTGTTTCATATCACTCGCCCACACTCAAATTCTTAAAGTTATCTACCTATCTATCTATCTATCTATCTATCTATCTATCTATCTATCTATCTATCTATGGCTTTACAGTCCTTTGTTGGATCTTGGCCGCTTTTTCAAATTCTTAATCCTACACACAATCGGTACGACTCCTTGGACGGGGGATCAGACTGTAGCAAGGCTGCTACCTACACACAGAACAACACAAAGAGTATAAATGCAGACAAACATCCATGCCTCGAGTGGGATCGAACCCACGATCCCAGTGTTGAGCGAGCGAAAACAGTTCATGCCTTAGCATAGCCACTGTGATCGGCTAGTCCAGAAAGCTACTACCAAAAAAAAGCCTTATTCATATGTTCTTTCGTTTTCCGTTCCCTAAAATAAATATACAAAATGACAGTATAATGCATAGGCCATTCTTTGTGAACGCTCTCACAAGTCGACTTCCAATCCACTTTCAACTTTTTATGAAATTCGTTCTTAAATTTGATAAGTCATTTGATGTTAGAAAATTACTGTCCTGTGGAATGTGACGTCGTGTAGTTTGGTAGATGGGCCTCACATTCCAGAAGGCAGTAATCTCCCTTACCACCATCACGATCTTAAATGAGAAATTATTTTGCCCGTAACATTCCAGTTTGATGGTCCTCCTTCACATGAAGCTCACGCTATAATTATTAAGCTCATTAATAAGGAAAAGGTTCACCATGGAAGACGTGGCTATGCGACATGTTACATATTTCATTATTATCTACAACTTCAAACTGAGTTTTTTTCGATATGCATAGCCTGCGCAACAAGACCTTACGAAATCTGATTGAAGAATTCGCTCAATCTGGTGCCGTGTTAAGTTACTTCCAAACGGAACCTAGTGCTTTTTAGTAATTGCATAAGGTACTTCGTCAGTATCTCACATGAGATGATGGCTCGACTCTCGCCTGCGACACCAAATTTTCTGAAATTTTTCGTGATTTTCCTCAGTGTCTCCGGGAAATACTGGGATAGTACCTCAAACAAGGTAATGACTGCTTCCTTCCACACTATTCCGATTCACTATTCGTCAGTTCATCTAATCATTCGACGCTACAAGGTTTGAGATACGGGCAGCATTGTTAAACAAACTCCGTGGTTTTAGTCCGCAAGCGAACTACATCGACCGCCGATTATCGGCGAAGGTAGTGCCAAATTTAGCGGATAGAGGTTGTCGCGTGGTCAGCGTAACGAATCCCATGGTCGTTAGTTTCGGTTTTCTAGACCGGAGTCGCCATTTCCTTAAAATAGCTCCTCAATTATCCTCACGAGGCTGAGAGGACCCCGTTCCAGACCCACTACTTGTCAGAAAATCTGGTAGCGACAGGAATCTAACCAGAATCTCTGGATCTGTAGGCAGGAAATCTGACCACTAGACCACAGAGGCGGTCCAGTATCGTTAAATGAATTCCAGATATACTTACAGGTAACTGTCTGATAATTCAACATGCTTCAAGCTTCGACCCACGATATTTTACACTCGTTAGACCTGATCTGCGAACCAGTACAAATAAAAAAGTAAAGCTATCCTTGTAACAGGCCGCGAAGGCCCATAGGGTTGTGAGACGTTGAGGGTCCCACATTATCTAGACAATCGGCTCAAATATGGCGGTAAGGTTGTCAGCCTTTCGCGCCGGCCGCGATTTACTCCCCAGGAAAATTATTTAATTAATTCCTGGTACTCATTTCTGTTAGAGGCTGAGTCGACACCAGGGCCATAGTGCGGCTGGAAGGATTAGGTCAATTGAAAAAATCCAATGACCTCATCAGGACTTGAATCCGCGACCTTCCGGCTTGCAGCATAGTGCCTCAACCAACTACGCTACCGCGTGCCCCCACCAGTACAAATAGCCCCTTGTAAATATTAAAATAACTTAATTCTAGAGGCTCACTTTCATAATGTCCACAAATGCTGTACGTCACGTTTGCCCTCAAGATTGATTGATCAGCTGATTAGTGTGTTCAAGGCCGACTAAGTTGCAGTGGTTACTCGCTGCTGTCAACTGTTCAAGAAAAATCTGTTTGAGGGTCAATTCTAATTCCGTCTTTCACAGCCTTCATAATGCGACGAAAAGCCTTCGCCATAACGAAGGCTTTTCTTCGTTTTACCCATTCCCCCCTGCCCCCCCCCACATACTTCCCAGCTAAACATTCATGATCATCTGATCACACAGCGTGTCACGTTACGTAACATATTCAGTTGACATAATAGAGCAAAATAACAATTTGAGAGTATTATGAGTCACTCATTACTATGCTGGATTTCCCGGAGAAACTTTTGCATTTTCAAATTAAAGTAATTTCAAAATATGACTGCAGAACGTGCGCCATGCTGTTGAAGTTCGCCCTAGCCTTGTCTAGTACTTCACGCGTAAACACATTCCGCGTTTTGAGAGAGTGAGTGTGCGTCTGGCGCTCGAGTGAGTGTTTGTGTACGCGGAATGTAGTAGCGCTTGTACTGTGCAAGGGGCACTGGACAGGTGAGCCATAAAGCTGGTGAGTGTTTGTGTACGCGGAATTTAGAAGGGCTTGTACTGTGCAAGGGGCACTGGACAGGTGAGCCATAAAGCTGGTGAGTGTTTGTGTACGCGGAATTTAGAAGGGCTTGTACTGTGCAAGGGGCACTGGACAGGTGAGCCATAAAGCTGAATATCCGTTTATTGAGTTATTGTGCGATTCCGGATTGAGCATTCAAACGTGAGCAACAGACGGCGCTCCAAATCGCACACGGTGCCCTTCAAATACTGCAATTCATATACATTTTAAGAGGAGTTCTGTGTATGCTTAACTCGCAGTAGAAATTTGATAGTTATTACTGAAATTCATGTTGACCAATTCCGTAAATATGTCTTCACTTCAGCAACACATTTCCTAAACTTCAGGTGGATTTCATATTGTCACGTATGCATGGTTCCATGACTAATAATAATGGGGTTTTGGATTCGATGATTGGATTTATTGGCACTTCTTTACAATTACAGCCAATGACAGCAGGAAACAATCAAAGACTGCATAAGACTCTGCTCCATTCCTTGCTGGTCTACGAATGTCTTCTTTTCTGCGTCACTGGCTTGGTTCTGATTTACGAATCGGTCACTTCTTCGACTTCGGTTGTCCGCTGTGTAACAGTTCACAGCTGAACACTCAACTACTGAACTTCTTTCTAAATTGTCTTACGAATGAATCTACGACTGAATTAAATTCATGAATGAACTCTCTTTCATAACTTCCGGAGGACCGAATATAGGTCACCATCTTAAACGGTTTCTCTGTTATTTTGTGTCATCCATTAGAGCGGAAACTAGTGAGCCGTTGATTACCAAATTCACTTCCGCTTCTGTTGCTATTCCGGCTTCCAGGCGGTGTTTACCGAACCGTTGGCTAGCAAATGGTCATCTTCCGTCACATTATGTTACGAGTATAAAGCTTTGCTACAATAAAAGACAAAATAAATTAACAGTTCCCAGATGTGTATCAGTTGCATATAAAGTCGCCATTGTGCAAGATTATTCATTTTATTTGAAACCCAAATCCCTTTCCTAAATGGGATGTTTTCGAGTTTAAATATTAGAAGAAAATTAATTGTGTAAAATAAAACTTTTCTGATTTGTCTCATTCTATTAATTACAGAGTGGATAATTTTCAGTCCAGTGTGACATACAAGTTAACAAAACACCTCAGTCTTTATCCACCTTACATGTTTCGATTCAAAAGAATCATCCTCAGAGGCGTACCACTACGATCAGGAAATACTAACAATATGCACTTAAGATATGAGTAATGCTCACTACATAAATTTTGTTATTATCACGGTTGGTTTTGATGTTTGTCTTAGGCATTCACGATGGCGCTTCTTGAAGTGTAGATTTACGTATGATGCTGTTTCTTTTAAGCGTATTTGCTGGATATTCTGATTGGGATTTTCCACAGCAAGCGATATGATGTTCATTTTTCCATACAGTAGCCTCCCAATGTATTTAAAATTGTATTAAAATTTTATTTTAACACAATAACTAATTTTTTACATGCAAAAGAAAATTATAATACAATTTTAAATACATTGGGAGGCTACTGTATGGAAAAATGAACATCATATCGCTTGCTGTGGAAAATCCCAATCAGAATATCCAGCAAATACGCTTAAAAGAAACAGCATCATACGTAAATCTACACTTCAAGAAGCGCCATCGTGAATGCCTAAGACAAACATGAAAACCAACCGTGATAATAACAACATTTATATAGTGAGCGTTACTCATAGCTTAAGTGCATATTGTTAAAACATCTTATGTGACAGTGTTTCCTGATTGTAGTGGCGCGCCTCTGAGGATGATTCTTTTGAATCGAAACATGTAAGGTGGATAAAGACTGAGGTGTTGTAAACTTGTATGTCACACTGGACTGAAAAGTATCCACTCTGTAAAACTTTTCGTTTATAGCTTATATGCTTGGTTTGCTTTTCGACGCTAAGAATAAAGTAGCAGGTTCTTCCGAAACGTCAGTAAAATTCTGTCAGGCTACACATAGACACAACCCAAGATATAATACAGAGTGAACCAGGGCCTCTGCAACAAACTCTGCGGAGCGATAGATCTCGCAGAGAAGTTCATTTTTTGTCACGCGTCGTTTATAAGGTACGCGACAACGAAGAGAAGACAAGTCGTAGATGATATTTATAGTTATGAAATGAATAAGTCAGTTATTCCTTCAAGTACCTTTGTGGACAGTTTAGGAAAGGTGTTCAAAGCGTCTACCCTAAACCTGATTACATTCATTACACCGTCATAGCAATGGCTGTCGTAGTCTGTCGAATATTTCAGGTCTACGTTGAATTTGTTCAAAAGCAGCCTGTATTCGCACAGCCAGTTCCTCTTTGGTGTCAACTGGGGTGATGTACACGACACTCTACATATGCCCCCCAAGAAAAAAAAGCATAGGGGCGTTAAGTCCGGTGATCGGGTTGGTCATTCAAATCAAGGACGTCCATTCTCAATGGATGAGTGCAAGAATTGCTAGCGCAATCGACTATGTACCTAGATGTTGTATGGGGGGGGGGCGAGGAAAAGGCGTCATCACTTGGTTCAACATTGTAAACATAAACAGATTAGAAGTGTACTCGCTGTGTACACGTACCTGCATGATACGCTTCACACAGGGGCGCATAATTCCTAAACGACACGTCGGAAGATACCGGTTGCTTGATAAAAATGAACCTCCCAGCGAGATGTATCGCTCCTCAGATTTTGTCGCAGAGGTCCTGGATCACCCTGTATTTTTCATAGTCATCGACATAAGAATCTCAAATCTCGCACAATTTTGTACGTTATTACATAGTCGAATTGCTTACAGGCATGCTGCATTTTAAAATGAACAATTACTCGTACGTCTACATAATAGCAGAATAGGGCAAACGGTAGCGTAGTTGGCTGAGGCATTATGCTACAAGCCCGAAGGTCGCGGGTTCAAGTCCCGATAAGGTCATTGGTTTGTTTCAATTGACCTAATCCTTCCAACCGCACTATGGCCCTGGGATCAACTTAGCCTCTAACAGAAATGAGTACCAGGAATTAATTAAATAATTTTCCTGGGGAGTATAGCGCGGCCGGCGCGTAAGGCTGACAACTTTACATCAATCTTGAGCCGATTGTCTAGATAATGTGGGACCGTCTCACAACCCCATGGGCCTTCACGGCCTGGTACAGGGATACTTTTACTTTTACTTCGCACAATAGCAGGATGCTCCTTATCTATTTCCATAATTTTCATCAATGTAAGACCACTGACTAGCACTCGATAAGCATCTACTTCGAACGTTGTTATTTTCCATGAAGTTTCTCGTGATGTTTCGGGACATCAAACAGACCATGCCCGCTTCGTGTCAACTCCTTCCTCATTCACTATTCAGAATCATCCCATTACGGTTCATACTACAGACTGCACCAGTTGATTCATATCCTTAAAATAAATAAGAAACATCATGACACGCTTTCGTATTTTCACGCCGGTGAAGATTTAGACTGTGGTCTTGCAGGATATGGCACCGTGTAGTTTGTTAGAGGGTCAC
Organism: Cryptotermes secundus; assembly: GCF_002891405.2. Classification (NCBI taxonomy): domain Eukaryota; kingdom Metazoa; phylum Arthropoda; class Insecta; order Blattodea; family Kalotermitidae; genus Cryptotermes; species Cryptotermes secundus. The sequence continues at coordinate 92,989 of NW_019744129.1, forward strand.
CAAGGTTCAGAGGAACCTGTTGTCTTCATTCTTACGGTAGCCTGAAGATGGAGGCAGCAGGTTCATCCGAACGCCTACCAAACAAATACAGTATCATCGGCCAGAAGACGACAGTCTAAAGCATCGTCTTGGGCCGCGCAATAGCTTAAGCGGTTAGTCGCTGGCTTCCCACCGCGGCGGCCCGGGTTCGATCCCGGGTCTGGTCAACTGGGATTTGTGGAGGAGAAAGTGGCGCTGGGGCAGGTTTCCTCCGAGTACTTCGGTTTCCCCTGCCACTCTTCATTCCACCAATTGCTCCACAGTCACTCTCACCTATCATTTGGGGCTGGTAAAATAGGCCAAAAGTGGCCGCAGTACAAGGGACTTAGTCCCACCCCACTAGCAATAAAAAAAAGCATCGTCTTGAGCAAAGGTTAACCTTCCCTTATATTAAATTTGTCTGTCCTCCTCTGGCTAACCCAGATTTTTATATCTTCTTAGATTTTAATCAAGGCTTCTTGAGCTACGTCTCTGTTCTCTTGAATTCTTTTTTTTTTTTTTTTGCCTGTTCATTTCCCTTGAGTATTCTCAGTAAACTTGCTATACGGTTTACACTCTGAGAACCAGAAGTTTGTCATTAATACACACGTATAGTGTAATATGTAATGTTATGTAATTACACAACGTTGCAACACGAATCCTGAATTTAATACCGCGCGATTAACTTTTATAAAGTTCGAAATTAAAAGAATCGATATTACCGATGACAGTTGGCTGAAAAGATAATTTGTATTCAAGAAGTGCGGGATTCGAATCTCAGCCGAAACAACGGCTACATTGCCTGCGTTTTCTGATGGATTTTGTCGATCTGTCCAAGCAAATGTTTTCATAGTATAGAGTAATTTGCATCGTAAATTCATTTGCATATCATCTTAAATAAGGCCACGAATGATTCCCTCTACATCCTTCCCAATTCATTATCCACTGTGACCCATTCAGTCGACTGTATACAGCCTGAGTTACTGACATCTATGTGGAAACAAATAAAATAAAATTAAATGGCATGTTATCACACGAACGTCTGCGACAAAGAAATATATTTCTAACCCTTCAATACTGTCATGGTCCTGCTTACGCCACGCACGTCATTATATCAAGAGTTCTGAACCGTGATGATTCACAGTAAGACAGAACCTGAGGAAAAGTAATGAGAAACGGCACGATAGTCCTCGCCAGCAGGAGGCATGCGGCGCATAAGAAGCACGAATATTGAGGTTAGGAGGTCGACCCTGACGGTGCAGCAGAAGTTGCTACTCCTAAGATCTCGGTTTCATCTCAGTCTTCTGTCGCTTCTAACGCTCTTTTCTTTCCGCCGGCCAGTTTTAGGGCGGATCTTCCTGTTCTCTTAGACAGTGCGACAAAAGCAATACCGGCCTTCATAATTACAACATTTATGTTTATAATAGATGTTGAAAGTTCCCCCATTCGAATCTAAATAGGCTTGAATCCTTTCCATTTGGTTCGCTCAAACCTTGACCGGAGCTTGGGATGAAATTACTTACAAACCTATTCAAAGCCAGAGAATGAACTCTTCCACATGGTTCCCTAAGCAGCATGACGGCGAGCACGAGTGGATCTACATTGATTCGGTGCAATCCCTTTAAAGAAATTGTGCAGAAAGTCCCATAAATCTGGATCTATATGCAATAATGGACATTTTCTTCTTTCGAAGGAAACATTCTTTGCAGTTTACTAAAAATAAGTCCCAAGTCTAAGTCAATAACGCGGCAAGTTTTTCATTAGATCACGCACACAAGTATCTCTACTAACATCACTGGACATGGAAACGGTTGATAAAAGACATTCTCAACATAACCATCATTAACGCTGACGCAAAGAAGCAAATATTTTTCTCGTTCAAAGGAACGACGTAAACGCTTTGTGGCGTGACCTAACTGCATGTGGCGACAATTCTTCTTGCGAATTCTGATGACATTATGGGCAAGAACTCCCATATAACACAATCACAGAATCATATAGTACCGGAGCAAGTATTAGCTCTTCCCATCGCGGCGGCCCGGGTTCGATCCCCGTTTTGGTCAAGTGGAATTTGTGGTGGAAAAAGTGGCGCTGGGGCAGGTTTTCTCCGAGTACTTCGGTTTTCCCTGTCAATCTTCATTCCACCAATTGCTCCACAATCACCCTCACTTATCATCTGGGGCTGGTACAATAGGCCAGAAGTGGCCGCACTACAAGGGACTTAGTCCCACCCCACTAGCAATAAAGAAAAAAGTATTAGCTTCTCAGCAAGAATTCAGTTCCATGGAGCTATTTAACTTACATGATTAGTCTATTGTTTGCTACACAGATGCAATTGCCTATGGTTATGGGATATTCTGTACAACTATTTTCTACTTCCGGCTCTCTGCTATTGTTTCGGAGAGATGACAGATCCGGTTACAAAAAAAATTGGTGTACAAATCGATTAGTTTCTGAGATGGTCAGAACCATTTCCTTTGGAAAATTCCCCCTGAAAAAATTCAACAAGGGTATTTTTTTCTCAACTAAGTCACCAATTTGCCGAATTAATATTGCCAAATGTTACACGGAAATCTCCCAAACAATTTTTATTTTCTCTAAAGTTTTTCAGTTTATCTTTGTTTGTTTATTTATATTAATTTATTTGTTTTGTGACCATGTTAGGTGAGTCCCTGTCACCACGGCATGGCGCGTCCTTAGGTTGCTGATGGAGGAGACGCCCTCCAGTTTTGGAGGGAAGCTGTGAAACTATTAAATAAGCAGTCGCGGAGAGCCGACAAGGGGTGGTCCTCTAGCTTGGGAGTTGGGCGTGGGGCTTACAACTCCTTGCAGTAAAAAATAATGTTACGAAAATGAACACAAAGCCTCGGACCTGGACGGATTCCTCGGATAAACGACCTAAGTTAAAAAAAATGGACATGAGATTTGGCACTTGGAATGTTCGAAGTTTGTATAGGGCAGGTTCGCTCAGGGCAGTGGCAGAAGAAATCTTGAAATATAAGTTAGATTTAGCGGGAGTAATTAGTAATGATAACGGAGTTAGAATAGTAAACTTTGTCACATCAAAAAATCTTACTGTCAAAAGTAAAATGTTCCCGCATCGTAACATCAATAAATTTACTTGGACATCTCCTGATGGAAAGATACACAATCAAATATACCATATTTTGACAGATAGGAGACGGCACTCAATTATACTTGATGTCCGATCATTCAGGGCAGCAGATTGTGATACTGACCACTACCTGGTGGTGGCAAAGGTTAGGAAAAGACTGGTAGTTAGCAAACAAATAACACAGAGTTCATGTGGAGAGCATCAATCTCAAGAAATTAAATGAGGTAGAAGGTAAAAAGCATTATTATGTTGAAATCTCAAATAGGTTCGCGTCTTTGGAAAGCTTGGAAAGTGAGGTGGATGTTAATAAATTTGGAAAACTATTAGAGAGAATATAAAAATGTCTAGGGGGCATGCGGTAGCGTAGTTGGTTGAGGCACTATGCTACAAGCCGGAAGGTCGCTGGTTCAAATCCCGATGAGGTCACTTGATATATTTCAATTGACCTAATCCTTCCAGCAGCACTATGGCCCTGGGGTCGACTCAGCGTCTAACAGAAATGAGTTCCAGGAATATTCTTGGGGGTAAAGGGCGGCCGACGCGTAAGGCTGACAACTTTTCCGCCATCAGCCGACTGTATAAAAAATGTGGGAACCTCAAAGTCTCATAACCCTATCGACCTGCACGTCCTGTTACTGGGATACCTTTACTTACTTTCGTTTTGTATAAAAATGTCTGCCAAAGAGAGTCTAGGTTATTATGAACCGAAGAAGCATAAGCCATGGTTCGATGAAGGATGCTCAAAATTATTAGATCAAAGAAAGCAGGCCAAATTGCAATTGTTACAGGATCCGCTTGCAGATTCCCACAACATTTTGAATACGTGGAGGAACTGCTTCTCTCATTTATTGAATATACACAGGGTCAGTGATGTTAGGCAGACAGAAATCCATACAGCTGAGCCGTTAATACCTGATCCTAGCTCTTTTGAGGTTGAAAGTGCTATTGTAAAATTGAAACGGTATAAATCTCCAGGTAGTGATCAAATTCCGGCAGAACTTACTCAAACAGGAGACGAAATATTACGTTCTATGATCCACAATCAAATTACTTCTACTTGGCATAACGAAAGATTGCCTGATCAGTGGAAGTTGTCTATTATTGTATCAGTTCACAAGAAGGGCGATGAAACTGACTGTAGTAATTATCGGGGGATATCACTGCTATCAATTTCATATAAAATTTTGTTCAATATTCTTCTTTCAAGGTTAAGTCCATATATAGATGAAATTATTGGGGATCAATGTGGGTTTCGACGAAACAGACCAACTACAGATCAGATCTTTTGGATTCGTCAGATATTGGAGAAAAAATGGGAGTACGATGAGACAGTACATCAGCTATTCATAGACTTCAAGAAAGCCTATGATTCAGTTAGGAGGGAAGTATT
>NW_019744129.1:99799-114464 GCF_002891405.2 Cryptotermes secundus
AAGAGAGGTAGGATGGGATGGTATGGATTGGATAGATCTGGCTCAGGATAGGGACCAGTGGAGTGCTCTTGTGAACAGGGTAATGAACCTTCGGGTTCCATAAAATGCTGATATAATTGGCGGCTCCTCCAGAAGGGCACAGCTCCATGAATAAGTATTTGTTCTGTGATGACATGTTTGCACAAGCGGTAACGTGACTGATTTGTATTCGAAAAAATTCAGATGAAAATTTCTGTCCAAACATCGGCTCTCTTGACTGAGAATTGCTCTAGCCCCTTCGGTCGAACACAGAGGAATTTTCTTCAGATGGACCATGATCAATTCCTACTCAGTCTTTTCCTCTCTAAACACGGATGGATGGATGCATTTTATTTGTGTCTAAGTAATCTATGGAGTTCATACACCTTCTTAAAATAATTTAAGAGCCAACCGTACAGCGACATACCTTAAAACTTAAGGCTGTTTAAACACACACTCTTGCCGAATGTGGAGCACTTGAGGCACTAGTAGCGTACTACGGCATTCGGCCATTGTGCAACCTGGTATCAGTCGCTAAAGATGCGTAGTGCCGAATGGTGTATGTCTGAAGAGTTATGGGTTATTAATCGACAGTGGTGGGAGGAATGAATTGCCAGGACAATATTTACGGAGTTATATCAGAATTCATTTGGAGTAACTGAGGAAAACCATATGATTCCCATAGATCTTTATGATGTAGCCGCAATGCTCTAGACTTTTATTCTGAAAATATTCTTTTCGAACCTTGGCCGGGCTCCTGAAATTGTTTGTTGTTTTTCTTACTCACTTAAAGCAAATTCTTGGATAGTACCTCGATTAAATAACGACGGATTCCTCCCAAATCCTTTCCAAATCATCAGTCATCCTACCATTCGACGCTATTCGTACAGTCCAGTTATGGACAGCCTCGTTAAATAAGACGCGCTCACACAGAATTCTCAGTCAGGCAGACAGTGTTCGACTGAGATTCGACCCTGTGCACCTTCCGAATACGAAGCAAACGCATTTCCACTCACTCAGTTCGAATTCGTATGATTAATATACTATTAGATGTAGTTTACCTACTACAGCTCTCCATTTTGGCTTGTATCTAGCCAGAACAATCTCACGGTTATATACAGAGAAGTACGGTGCCAGAGCACTATAATTTGAACATTCGATTTTAAGTTGTAAGATTTCTCAAAATAATACCGCTCATTTCAAACTGCAAAGAATGTATGTAAATAAGTTTCTACAAGTAGAAGCACAATAGATCACTGTGGTCGCGGTGCAAGGGCCAAGAAGGCCCATCCCTTATACATTCATTCATTCTCCAAGCAAACAAAGGCAGAGATGAATTTAAAATAACTGGAGCCGTCACATCCTGCGCACTGCTGTTTTAACCCACAGGAAATAGTCCCAAATATCCAAACTATAATATGCTGGGTGAACCTGAGAGCCTACCTAAACGCTATGGAAACGTTTCAGAATTTCTGAAATTCTTTGCCCCTTCACTGTGAATCGAACACCCATTCCTTGGTTGTCCAATCTGTAGCCTAACCAATATATCAACTGAGCTCCCACAGCACACATATCTCTTAGCGTAGGGCAAACACTGTACATACATATAATTCAATTGCTCTATAAATACGTTATGTTATAACCAGGGCCCGAATTTTGATGGCCGAAAAAATATTTTAAAATTATAGAAAAAAACAAGAAAAATTACCTATAAAATAACCGAAAATCTAGAAAAATGACCTATAAAATGATCGAAAAATCCATAAAAAAATACCTAAAAATGTATCATGTCATGGAAAATCTACTAGTTATTTTAAAGTATATTTTTAATTTTTACCAACACTGTGAACTCAACGTTATACTTTCGAGTTCGCCCTCTTTTTATGTTGAAAAGTAAACAATATATGATTGAATTTGAAGCTAAATGATTTAATATGATTTTTTCTACCGCGCTGGTACGCTTATCAAAGGTACATATACAGTATATATAACACTTTACTAGCATATTATCCATATTTCTGAAAGCATATGAAGAAAAATTCCCTAAAATGGCTAGAATGACAAAAGTACCCATAAAAGTCCAAAAATTTACCGAAAAATTACCCCAAAACCGAAAAAATGACATAAAATCTTAAAAATGACGAAAAATGAAAAAAAAGACCTATAAAAGTTACATTTCTGTAACCAGCAGCTCATCTCCGGGATTTATATATTTACGGGCATCGTATAGGATACAAAGAAAAAACACGACAAGTCTCAAAATCCAGGCCCTGGTTATAACCATAAAGGATTGTGATTTTTGCAGCATGTGTATTATGTACCTAAACCACAAAAACAAAAAAAAATCTCACTATGTATATCACAACAAAGCCCTGCGAAATATCAGTTTGAAGCTTTTTCTCTATACAGTTCGCCACCAAGATACACACTGGAGGGGATTTCGCTATTTGGAAGAGTCTTATAATGAGGAAACAATAAAGAATATGTCATCTGATAATTCGTTATGCGGTGTGCAGCCGACCAAATGGATTCGTCTCAGTGAGTCGCATGACAAAGTAATTTTTGTAGGCATCAATTCAACATCTGCATGTAATGGTTCAGAGGTTAACGGGCCTAAATCACCAAAGAAAACAGACAGTACGATAACACAGTTCCCAACTAACATCTGGAATACATGTTGTTGAATTTAAGTTACGATGAAGTCTCAAAATTGTTTGAAGCGTGCCGAGGATTCAGGTACACTGAAATCAGCATATCGACTAGAGAGTTCAGCAAATTAAATAACTGTGTTGATAGTCGGCTGGTTGAAGTTGTGAGAGAAGAAAAGACTCTTCTTGGAAGCCATTAAACTGGAACAGGCTCAATTGCTCTTGCGGACTTCTCAATTTAATCTGCAGCCAAAGTCACCACCTTAGAGCTTCAGTTGCCGACACCTGTTTCTCAGCCATGCGCCTTCGAATATTCGTTATTCAAAGAAATTCATCGATAAAATTTATTGCATTCTCCAAATCGTGAGATTAAGGAGGATCAAACTAGGATACTTTAACTTTAGTGCGCTTTTTAACCTTCTGATCAAGTTGACACATTTTCTGCACAAAAGAATAGGTCAATACGCAGACACCCCTTTGATAACAAGGTTGTTGACTTCCTATAACGCAATTTTAACTTTAAAAGACTTTGTTGTCCACACTGACGCAGGGGTCTGATGTTACATAAAAGGCGAATATAAAGTTCGCAGGTCATTTTTCACTTCTCTTCTGTCCAGCATTCTGAACGTCAAGAAGTAGAGGAATCTTGGTGAGTGTCCTTAAAATTTGCAAGGGTAAACAATGAAGCGTTCTTTAAATGGTTAATGTTCTACAGTATATGTACGTAGATGAGTCACAAGGCTTCGGGAATGATTTATTTCAAAGTATCCTGCGTTGCCTACACTCATTTTGCGCGCAGGTAGAAGCACGAGCTCCCAACGTGATTGTGAACTACTTTCTCGACCTTGATCATTGAGTTGTAGTGTGGTAGTAGCAGTATTAATATGGTCGCTCTGCTTTCAGTACGCGCCAAAGTAGAGAGCGTGCAGTGATACGATTTTTGTGATCTGAAAATGTACCAGGGGCAGAAATCAATCGCAGACTTTCAGTACAATATAGGAACAGTGCTTTACCGCAGCATTTTAGTGTGTACGAATGGGTAACCGTGATCAAAAACGAGAGCACAAGTGTCATTGCTGAAGAAAGATACCAAGACGCCGGGCCACATCCAGTAGAGAGGAAAACACTGAACGAGTCCATACCATGATTCTGGACAACTGACGAATGACGGATGAAATGACACATCATCTGCGCATCATCCAAGACTGACTTGCAATTCTTAAAGACTGAACCCGATTGTTCCAAAACAACTTACAGGACAGCACAAGTTCAAAAGTTTTACAGTCTGTCCAGGCCTGTTGAACTGCTATCATGAGGACGGTGACGCTTTTCGAGAAGCAGTCACTTTGAGCAAGACGTGGATCCACCATCACGCTCCAGAGAGCAAACGCCCAAATATGGAACAGGAACATTGGACATCGCCACGGAAAAGGAGGTTGAAAACTCAACCACTGGCAGGAAAATGATGTTGACACTATTTGGGGCGTTCTGGAATACTACTAAGTGCGGGGAACGAGAGCAAACAGCGTCTGTTGTAGTGAAATGTTTCAGGAGCAGCTGAAACCAGATATTCAAGCCGAACGCCGAGAACTGCTGTCGAAAGGTATCATAATGTTGCCTAGTAATGACCGTTCGCACATTGCCGCCCACACAACTGACTGCCACGCCAACTGAACTTTGATGTTTCGAACCATCCTCCATACAGTCTTGATCTGGCTCCTTCTGATTATCACCCGTTTGGTCCACTCAAAGGACCTTTGAGCCCGCTATTTCACAGGTACACAGGATGCAAAAGAAGTCGTGCCTGCGTGGCTTGTCATTCAAACAGAAACTTTTCTTTTTCAGTGGGGATACGGAAGCTTACGCACTGCAGGACTGTTTTCAAAAGGATGGGAACTATGTGGAAAAGTAATGCTATTATACATACTCATTTCAATTATATTATTTAATAAAATATTAATTGCAGATACTTTCTGATAAGCTTTCGTATATTAAATTAGTTATTAGGCAGTAACATCAGCGTTTATATGTAAGAGAATCACGCAGAAGTTAGAACGTTCTCTTCGCGTACTTCATTACAATTCAACACAGGCATCACAAAAAACGGCTTTAATATGCACATTTCAGGTACACGTGGATGAGTTTGTTTTCCTTTCTACACTGCAGGTGCTCTGTTAGCTTATGTAGACCACGCATACCATCTCCATCTTTTCCATCCCGTCCCGCACCCTGCCTTTTGCCTCTATAACAAGAGGGGAGGGCTAACGACATCCATATTTATTAATCCCAAATCTGTGTTTTAAGAAGTTGCGGATTTTTTCTCAAAAGTTTATATGCATAAAAAGTGTGATATGGTCGATTTTCAAGCCTAACGTAAGACTTACTGCAAAAAGATCAGCACTAATTTGTGTAACGAGTTCATTACAAACTCAGTTAAAATATCAACTATTTTCTTAGTATTCCCTTATACCACTTGTTAGAACCGGCCACAAAAACAGATATTTCAAAGGAAGAGCGCAGTCGGTATAGCGACTGGTTACGGGCTGGACGACCGAGGGGTTGGAGTTCGAGTCTCGGTAGGATGAAAAATTCTCTCTACTCCATGACGCCTAGACCGACTCTGGGGTCCACTCAGTCTCATATTCAAGTAAACCGGAGGCTCTTCCTTTGGCGGTAAAGCGGCCGGAGGGTGAAGCTCACCACTCACCTCCAACTAGTTCCGAGGTCAAGAAAATATGAAACTATGCAGACACTCCCACTTACGCCTTCATGGCGTAGTGCTTAATTAGTTAAGCAGAGAGACAACTGTACCTTTTTCAAGTGCTGCGTTTTCCTTTCCCAGAGTGAATGAAATATTACGAGGGTCACTTTGTGAAATGTAATGGCGCAAACCCACTACTGCATATGTGAGAGGTTGTGGTAAGTTGCTCGGGGTTTGGTCTGTACTTCCGATTATGTTGTCATGTGCTTTCACCACGTAATACTTCTAGTACACATGACAGAACGTTTGCATAACAACCTGGAGCAGAGCATTGTTGATTATAATGGTCCCCTAGTTCGCACTTCTCAGTAATGAGCTATATTCTGCGCGAGTCAAGCTTGACTGTGACTGGGAACCTGGTAGAGGTGGGCTGGAAATTGTCGCATGTCCTACTTTGTCCATAGTGGAAGCAGCGCCTGACCCCGTTTCTCAACACTTTATGCCAATGTCAGCAAATGCAATCTCTGACAATGCTGTTGATTTATAGTTAAGAAAAATTAATTATGTGACCTCGAACATTATATTGTGATATGTATAGGCCTACCCATTGCTAGGAGCGCTCTTACATGCTCTTATACTTTGGGGAGGAGCCAGGATAGCGCACTACGTATAGCGAATGGCTACTGACTGAACGACCGAGAGTTCGGAGTTCGAGTCCCGGTAAGGTCAAGAATTTTCTCATCTCCACGTCGTCCAGACTGGCCCTGGGGTTCAGCCAACCTCCTATCTAATGAGTACCGGGGGCTCTTCCCCCGGGGATAAAGCGGCTGGGGCGTGAAGCTGACCACTCACCTCCAACTAGTGCCGAGGTCAAGAAAATATGGATGTATACATCCACTCCTCCATACGCCTTCATGGCGTAGTGGTGAATTAGCATTTATGTAAGCACTTTACATTATGTAACACGAGTATATATATACGGATACCATAATCTCCTCAACACGAGAGAAATGAGGTTCTCACGGAGATAATTGTGAAGATTACAGCCTTCCTGGACGCGATACCATCTAGCCTGCTGCATCTTTCATAATTGTTTCGCATGAACCAACTGCCTCCCTTTACAGGGCAGAAGAGCTATTCTTTTACCCTGAATGCTCGTACCTTTAAAAATATACGACATCGCATCCAAGAATACAGCACTCTCTATTCACGGCATTTGCTCTTAAGTTAGTACCTAGCGAAATGAAAAAAAAAAAATGACGCATTAATTTATTATATAATATAGGTTTTGTAATGAACTGAAGTGACTTATATTCAAATGAGGCAATAAACGTGTAGGCCTGATGGAAGTTTAATTAAACTCTGTTAACGCAATACAGGTCTAGTGGACAGAGTACCTGGCTACAGATCTAGAGGTCCGGGTTCGATTCGCGGTGCTACCAGATGTTTTAAGAAGTTGGTCTGGAATGGGGTCCTCTCATCCTCGTGAGGAAAACTAAGGAGCTATTTCAAGGAAATAGCGGCTCTGATCTAGAAACCTGAAATTAACGGCCGTTGGGGATTCGTAGCGCTGACCACGCGACACCCTCTATTCGCCAAAGTTGGCACTAACTTCGCCGACAAGCGGGCCGTCGCTCGGTCGGTATAGTTCGCTTGCGAACTAAAACCACGGAGTTTGTTTTTAATGCAGTACAGATCTATATAAAAGTTCATTTATGTCCTTGAGTAAGATGAACGTTAAATTGAATTACAGCGAATTAAATGTATGAAGAATCTTACATACACTGCAATGCTCACTAATACCTTATTCATTAGGTACACCAGTTAAATAAGTAGTCAGAACAAAATCCAAAAAATAATAGTGTTTTTAAGCCTTTAAATAAAGTGGTTCTTAAAATGATCTAAACTAAATCAATATCAACATAGTTCGACAAATTCAAGAGTAGTTCCGAGTTTTGTCAGAATCGGTTCAGCTGTTCAGGCCCTGTCATACAAGATACGGCCGGTTGTGAATATAATAATGAAGAGATCTAATTTTCGATTCGTTTTCTGAATTACCTAAAACTCTATGCTAGATACACTGGTTCTACAGGAGGACGTAAATAATTTAGAAGAATACTGCCCTTGAAATACAAAGAAGTAGAAATTTTATTATACTGCTATATATACTACTATACTAAACGTGAACTAAGGAAATTAAAATATCTCTTTATAAAGTCCCTTTGTCCGAATCATGCAACTCCTGCTGAAAACATTATTTATTCTGATAAGATGTTATGTCCAGCTTGTGATAATCTTGGGAAACGGCGAAACAACATTACTAAACTGATTAAATTTGTTGAATTTTGAAACTTCTAATTACAGAATATAATTTAACATGTTCGCTTATGCTAAGGAATAACTTGAAATTGCACTACAATAAACAAAGTTCGTGGAACTGTATAATTTCAATTATGGAACAAAATTCTGTACGATATTTTATGCTAAGGGAGAAGGTGAACTAGGTCAGTAACAAATAATATTTGTGGGGATGCAGAATTTTCAGATATGGAATATAACTTTCCACTAATGTTTAAGAGAAAGAATAAAGATAAACACACACACACACACACATATATATATATATATATATATATTCTACAGCCGTTGTGAGAATATGGAGTTTTGGATGTTGGCTATAACCCCAAATTACGTGTTCCTTTTCGCTTTTTAACAGAAGTAAAGCAAATTCTCTCTCAAGAGTAGTTAATAATCTCTCAGGCACTTTATATATTCCCTGCCTGTTATGAACCCCGAAGGCTCATAACAATATTCACCAAAGCCCACTACCTATAAGTATCTTGCGCCAGATGAAACTATTCCACACTGTTACACGTTATTCCTGTATCATCCACAATATTACTGTCCCTCGTTCTCTGCCTATGTCTACAAGCTGTACCTTCCCTACAAATTTCCTCATTAGCATGTTAATGTGAATAATATTGATAATAGGACTCAAACTTCCGATTTCTTTGGTTGGAACCTTGCAGCCCTGCGTTGTGTTTAATATATATATATATATATACACACACACACACTCACATACTCACATCCTATAAATGCTTCTGGCTCCTAGACGTCTGAATTTGGGTTTAATATTAGATACAATGAAACTACTTTCAATTTTAACAGCAACAAAAATAGCTATTGCCTTTTGCTGCATGAAGTCAGCAAATTATGCACCCAGCGGCTTTGAATCTTTACAAAGACTTTCAATGCCAAGCAGTTCTAAAACCAGTTTAGTCACATAGTTGCTTCAGTAACACTTTCTGAAAGAGCGCCAAAAAAATTACATTTTAAACCACAGACTCTGTTTCCATTGAAATTAAAACCCAGTCAGCCATTTTAACTTTGTTAACGCGTAATTGCTTTACAGCCATTGTTAATGGTTCTAAAGTGAAACGGTACGGCTTTCTTCGGTAACTTATACATGGACTCCGTACAAACATTGGAATGTCAGAGTATCAAAACAAGGAAAGTACTTCTGAAGAGTTCTAACAATGGTGTATAACACTCGGGACTGCTGGGTTTTTGGGCGTTATACATCATCCAGTATTCTAAAGAGCACAACTTTTCAGAAGCTGTATCTATTTCCATCTTCAGGCGAGGTGGTATGAGACAACTACTCTGTTGGGTCCGTTAGAAATACCTAACCTCATCATAGGAGGGGATTAGACGATGGAGGTCAGCTCTTTCTGACGGACCCAACATAGCATGTGCCTCCCACCCCCTCATCTGAAGATGGAAACAGATTCAGCTCCTGAAACATTGTGTCTTTAGAATACCGGACAAAGAACAAAGCCACAAAACCCAGTAACCGCCGATGAAAGTATTGTATGTGCTGTTCAGATTGTGTAGAATGGACTGTGAAGTGGTAAGTTTAATATTAATGTGAGAGGGGAGAGTAAGGATAGAAAGCTGTTCTGATTTAAAGTATCAACAAAGAATTCGCTTGGACAGGCTGAAGAAATTCAACAAATACAGGGTTATTCAAAAAGAATGAACCGATTTTATTACGCATTATTTTATTAAAGGAAAGTAATACAAAACTCCAGCCAAGTCACAAGTATTCTACTCACAATCAACTTTTATTTCCTGTCTTACAAGTGTTCAATGTGGCCACCACCTGCAGCACGGGCAACATCAATGCGATAAGAGAATTCCTCCCAGGCGCGTATCAGCATATCACGATGCACTGAGTTAATCGCTGTTGTTATTCGATGTTTAAGGTCATCGAGGTTAGTGGGTAGCGGTGGAACATAAACGTGATCTTTTACATATCCCCACAAGAAGAAATCACACACGGTGAGGTCTGGGGATCTCGCAGGCCAAGCACAAAGAGTAAGGTCTTTGGCCCCCTTCCGACCAATCCATCGCTGGGGCACCTTTTCAGTTAAAAAAGCTCGGACCATCAGGTGCCAATGGGGCGGTGCTCCATCTTGTTGAAAAATGAAGTCATGCGAATCTGCTTGCAGTGAAGTGAAGAGCCAGTTTTGGAGCATATCGAGATAGGTTTGTCCTGTAACGGTGTTTCCTTCAAAGGGGGACCATAAACCTTGTCCTGAGACACAGCACAGAAGACGTTCACCACAGGGGAATCTCTTTCGTGCTCAGCTGTTTCATGTGGGTGCTCTGTTCCCCAAATACGCACATTGTGATGATTGACTGTGCCGCTCAAGTGAAAAGTCGCTTCATCACTAAAAATTAAACATGAAATGAAGGTTTCGTCTTCCATCATCTCCAGCATCGAATCGCAAAATTCCATCCGCTTCCTTTAGTCGTCATTGGTAAGTGCCTGAACGAGCTGCAGTCTGTATGGTTTCAAATGTAGACGTACTGTTAGCACACGCCAGACAGTGGATTGAGGGATCGCAAGCTCATGGCTAGCTCGATTTGTTGACTTCCGCGGGCTCCTCTTGAACGCAGCACGGATTCTCGCCACTTGTTCCTCCGAGACTCGTGGCCGTCCTGTACTATTTCCTTTACACAGACACGCACTCTCTTGAAACTGTCCAAACCACCGTCGAATGTTCTTAGGACAGGGCGGATTAATGCCCAATCGCCTTCGAAAGCACGCTGCACCGTGACAACCGAATTTGTTTTCGCGAACTCGAGAACGCAGAACGCCTTTTGCTGAGGACTCGCCATTCGAGGGTAAACGAACAAGTGAACGTTGCCGGAAGAACGACGCGACTTCAGCGCCCCTGTGGCAGCCATTCACAACTTAGATAACTCCTCTTTCAAATGGTCACTGACTCATTCCATGACGATGCTTGAGAACTGAAGCAATGCGTCATGAAATCGGTTCATTCTTTCTTTTTGTTGGGCCCAGTATTCTTACTTCAGAGGGCTAACTGTAGGTTGTAAGCGCCACAGGAATATGTATGAACCTGAGCTCGGATCAATTCACGATGTGAAGCATGGGCGCCTAACAGACTGGCCTTGGCATCAATAATATAATAGCAAGAACAAGGATCAATACATCGCGTGCTCTTGGATACATTCGAGTACATTAGAAACTGCTAGACTGGAAGGCGAAAATTAGCTACGCGTATTCCATTATACACCGCATTGGGCCTATATTACGACTGTTATGGAACAGCTCTAACTCACGTGCTTCTCAGTTTATCAAGGTGGTGGTACAGAAATAAGGATCAGACTGATGACAGGTAAGAAAATTTACCTACTTAAAAAATTCACTTTTTAAAAGAGGGCAATTTTCTGAATACCGTTATGTTACGTCATGCTTATCTTAAAGCATTCTTAGTACCAGCCGGATGTGAGTAGTCAGCTTCACAATCCGGTCGTCTTTACTACTATGAAGAAGCCCTCAGTACCAAAATTTCGTTCTAGAACTGGTGATAAAGAGAAATAAAAAAAAAACATCCTTACTTGGAACCTATAATTGTCCGTCGACTCAGCAGCCCATCAATTTACAATCTTCGCCGTCTTGTCCCACAATTCCCCCCCCCCTTATACATACTACCAACTGGAGGTTATTTATATGTCCTGATATATGTCGTATATCTGTAATAAACTATACGAGCAGTTATATGGTGTTTTTGCCAATTTTGCTAGATCCATAACCGGAATATCTGACACCATTTGTTTACGCACAACCTGGAAAATGTAAGAAACGCTGTAACCTTTCGCAATATCTACAACATAGTCTGATTCTGAATAAACACAGTATCCACAGAGATACTGGGTTTTCGGACATTATCCATCGTCCTGGTTTTTAAGATAACTAAGAAAAACACGACGTTTCGGAAACTGGATCTGTTTCCGTCCTCAGGTGAGGGAAAACACCTATTCTGTTGGGTCCCTTCGAAAGAGCTAGCCTCAATCACTGGATCAATCCAGTGTTAGTTATCTTAAAAACCAGGACAATAGATAAAATCCGAAAACCCAGTATCTCTGTGTGTTATACACCATCGTCAGAATCCTATAGTAACTACAAACACAGTATCGTCACCCAGAAACTACAGTCTGTTGCAATAGTGCATTTTGGACAAAGACAGTAGCCCTATGTCTCTTACGTTAACGTGTTATGGATAAAAGACGAAATTTGAAGCAATGTTTGCTTAAGTTATAGCGACTTTTAAATTTTACTGTAACATAAGCCATGGAATTTAGGATCACATGACAACTATAAAATATTTATTGCATTGTACAGCCAAGCTATTCTGTGGAGTCTGTTACAAATTTGGTAATTTAGTTAAAAAAAAAATATATTTCTGAACCGCAATTGGGTCTAGTAAACAATTAAAGTATTACATTAAAAGGAATATGATTATCCATGAAACCATTTACAAAATGCATACAGCCATTATGCGGTATACATTTTTCCATAACATGCTAAAGTGAAAAAACTGCAACTTAAAATTAAAATTTGATACAAGTATATTTTAAGTTGTATTTTATTTTTTATTTTTAAATTTCCCAATTTTAATTAAATGTACTATTCTTCTTGATTCGTCTGCAGGAATTGACATATGCTGTTTAAAGTAAACAATTTGTTTTTGTTTTTTTATATAAGCTTTTCGTGGCACTTTGCTGTGTCGAGTTTCTTTTCTTACTTTATTCTTCTCCTTCGTGATTTCTTAACTCTTCTCGTTTCTGTCTGTAATTCCACTTTCTGCTATATAGACATAATTCTGTGTAGCAGTGTATCCTGTTCCATATTCATATTGTCGGGCTTTGTACAGCGTTAGTCCTTGACAACTATCTTCTCTATGTAGGTATGCAGACTCCATATTAGGGGTCGAAACATGCAGTGGAGAAAGCGAACCCACGTGATGACTAAGTAAATCATAGAGACTGCTCTAAAGTGCGGCAGAATGATACATTATAGTATTACGTAACAAGGAGTTGCACGATTTTGAACATACCGTCTCTGATGCTAGAATGGAATTCTGCTGGCTGCGAGGAGCTGGACATGGGACAGACAAGAAGTGTATAGAGAATTTTGGTGAGGAAACCTCATGGAAAACGTCCACTTCAAGGATTCAGAGACAGCATTAATGTCGGTCCTCTTAAAATGTAAATGTTCACCATCGAACAACAGGCTATAGAGATTGTGACGTGTAAGGGTTCTGCGTGGGTTTTGGATTGATGATTGGATTTATTGACACCTTATACACACAACTCGGGACTGCTGACAATTACAGCGCTATTGCTGATCTACACATATTCCAGTTCATCGTTACAAATGCACTAGGATTCTCAGTCTTCAATAGTCGTATCCTGGCAACGGATTTACAGCAGTCTCACTATCACTTCAATTCACATATGAAGTCTTCTCTTCATAGTCTAATTCCTATCATCTCGTTATTCTGCAAGTGCCAATACCAAAGACTGGACTCAATTCCTCTGCTCACAATCTCATATCCTGGCAGGCTGGCGTCTCTAAACTCGATTCTCCACTCTGTTCTGCTCAGTTGAATTATTTTTTACAACCACTTTGCACGGACCCCAAGTTAAACACCGTCTTCTATTGTCCCGTATTTTTAGGCGTGTTGATGGCACCATTACATAATAACATTCGCGGCGCGGCCACATGAAAAACAGCGTCTATATTGTTGAGGCGTGTTTAACGCTGGAACGTGTTTACCGAGAGGAGTCGGTATAGCGAATGGATACGTGCTGGACGACCGAGGAGTCGGAGTTTGAGTCCTGGTAGGATCAAGAATTTCCTCTTCTCCACGTCGTCCAGACCGGCTCTGGTGTTCACTCAACCTCCTATCCAATGGGTACCGGGCATTCTTTCCCCGGGGGTAAAGCGGCCGTGTCGTGAAACTGACCACTGACCTCCATCTAGTGCTTAGGTCAAGAAATCGTAGGTCTATACATCCACTCCCCATACGCCTTCACGGCGTAGTGCTGAATTAATTAAGCACAGAGACAACTTTACAGTTACCTTTACGTGTTCACCGAGTCGTTGCCTAGCAATTGCCTACATGTCACGTTATAAAGTTCGAGGTCACATAAGTAATTAGCCTTGACAAATTAATGTTGAACTATCAATCAACAGCATCGTCATAGATTGCATTTTGTTAACATTGGCATAAAGTGTTGAGAAATGGGGTCAGGCGCTACTTCTGCTAAGGACAAAGTAGGACATGCGACAATTTCCAGCCCACCTCTACCAGTTTCCCAGTCAGAGTCTAGCTTGACTCGCGCAGAATATAGCTCATTACTGAGAAGTGCGAAATAGGGGACCATTATAATCAACAATGCTCTGCTCCAGGTTGTTATGCAAACGTTCTGTCATGTGTACTAGAAGTATTACGTGGTGAAAGCAAATGACAACATAATCGGAAGTACAGACCAAACCCCGAGCAACTTACCACAACCTCTCACATATGCAGTAGTGGGTTTGCGCCATTACATTTCACAAAGTGACCCTCGTAATATTTCATTCACTCTGGGAAAGGAAAACGCAGCACTTGAAAAAGGTACAGTTGTCTCTCTGCTTAACTAATTAAGCACTACGCCATGAAGACGTAATGGGGTGTGTCTGCATAGATTCATATTTTCTTGACCTCGGCACTAGTTGGAGGTGACTGGTGAGCTTCACCCTCCGGCCGCTTTACCCCTGGGGAAGAGCCCCCCAGTGTCCATTGGATATGAGGATTCCTTATAATCATAATCATCATCATCATCATCATCATCAGTAATCTGTCAGACGACAGGTCCACAGGCTCTTCCAAAACAATTCCTCCATTTAATGCGATCTAGAGCTTTCTCCTTCAAATCA
>NW_019744129.1:114628-117469 GCF_002891405.2 Cryptotermes secundus
GATCTACTGCCCTAAGTGTCCATGTTTCAGCCCCATACAAAGCGATGCTCCAAATGTAGCATTTCACTAGTTTCTTCCTCAAATTTAAGTCCAATTTGCTTGTAAAAAGATTCTTCTTCTTGCTAAATGCAGCTTTTGCCATGGCAATCCTGGATTTAATTTCACTAGTACACCTTCCATCATCTGTTAACAAGCTACCCAAATATTTAAAACATTTCACATTCTCCAGTTTGCTTCATTTCATCAGTAATCTGTCAGACGACAGGTCCACAGTCCCTCCCAGTCTCTCTCAAATTAATAAAGGTAATTTTCTAAAATAAATAAATATATTTCTTTGGTACAAATTTATGCAGGCCTGCATAAACGAATCACTTGAATGAACTTCAACTGTATCATAAACAAAAGAATATTCCCTTGAAAATTACGTAAGGGATTGAAATATATCGGACAAATTACTACGCGTTTCCTGTATTCCGATGACTTAATTTCTCAGTTAGTACCTGAAATACAACGGCATGGACTAAAATGTTAAATTTCATTATCGCTTTCCAAAGAGATCGCCACTGGACCCTATCCTGAGAGTTAAATGTAACCCACACCTTCACACTCTGATGTTTTAGAGACGTTTAAAAATTATCATCCTCTCTGTGCTAATATTTCCCTAGAAATATCCTTTCTACAGATTTTTCAGCTAAAATCTTGCATGAAATAAACATTAAACTAGGATGCTAAAAGACAGCAAATCATTATTTGAAATAAATATAAAATCCGGGTTCTAAAACAGCAAATCCAGTAAACTAAACTGACTCCTTCGAACTGAGTCCTTCTTGAGAAGCCGCCAGTCGCTCAGCCACACAATGAGCCCGAGGGTTCACCACCGGCTTCACAAGAGCCCTCCACTGGTCTCTATCCTGAGCGAGATTAATCAAGTTCATACTATCCCATCCTATATCTCTATGATCCATTTTAATATTACCCTCCCACCTACATCCAAGTCTTCCTAATAGTCTTTTTCCGTATTGTTTTCCCACCAAAATCTTCATGGATTACCCTTGTCTCTGTGCGTGCTACATGCTCTGCCGATCTTATCCTCTCTGCCTTGATCATTCTAATTATTCTTATCAAAGAGCACAAGTTATGTAGCTCCTCATTATGCAGTTTTGACCAGTCTTCTATCACTTCATCCCTCTTGGGTCTAAATATTCATCTCAGCATCCTGTTTTTAAACACCCTGAGTCTGTGTTCCTCCCTTAATCCAATATTTGAAATAAATAGTAAATTGGGGTTCTAAAACATAGCGAATCCCATATTTTAACCCTTGTTCACTTTAATCTCCGTACCTGTGTAGCTTCTTAAAAAGGAAGCAATTGCAGCCGTAGTGAGACACACTGTAATACGGTTCTGTGCAGTATACTGACACACTCCTCAAAAGACGCTTCCTTCAAGTCCCACCAATCGATACTCCTAATTATATCTCATAGCAGTCTGTTGCCTTGGCAACGAAACAAATTTTTCACACAGACAAATAGCAAACATATATATAAAGTTGAAAAAGTAAAGCTATATTTATAATAGGCCATGGAGGCCCATAGGGTTGTGAGACGTCGAGGTTCCCACATTTCCTAGATAATCGGCTCACAGGCGGCGGTGAGGTCAGCATTACGCGCCGGCCGCCCTTTACCCCAAGGAAGATTCCTCGTACTCATTTCTATTTGAGACGGAGTCGACCTCAGCGCCATACTGCGATTGAAAGGGTTAGGTAATTGAAAAACCCGATGATCTACTCGGGAATCGAACCCTCGACCTCCCGTCTTGTAGCATAGTGCTTCAATCAATTACTCTATCGTGTACCTCCCCAGAATAACAAATGAACCTATTTGTAATTCCACGTTACAGAAAGACATCAATTATATCCTACTGCCTATTCACAACTGAAGACGTTGTTCACCCAAGCCTAGTGTTAAAGAGTCCTTTTAAGTAATTACATAAATTACATTAAGAATTCCATTTTCTTAATCTACTCAGTCACATCTCAGTCTCAGAGTGGTCTAAGGCTCTCACGGTCACAAGTCACCTGAACACTGAGATCATGGGTTTGACTCCAACTTGGGACGTTGTCCCTGTTATTGTGATCTGTAAAAGCAGAGGTCTGACGAAGGAACCATATCGTCTCTCTCACTAAGATTTACGAAACCTCTACAATCAGACGAAACTAAGGTTAGAATCACATTATAAGGCCAATAAGTAATACGATTATTACTGTACCTTCCCGTGTGGAGGCGGGTTAGAATTACTCAACCGTAGCCCTGCGAGTTGTAGGCGAGGTGAAGTTGTCCCTGTGCTTAACTAATTAAGCACTACACCATGAAGTCTTATGGGAGAGTGGTTGTATATAGCCACATTTTCTTGACCTCGGCACTAGATGGAGGCGAGTGGTCAGCTTCTCGCCTAGGCCGCGTTAACCCTGGGGAAAGAGTCCTCGGTACCCATTGGATAAGAGGTTGGGTGAACCCCAGAGCCGGTCTGGACGACGTGGAGAAGAGATAATTCTTGACCTCTTGGTCGTCCAGCCCGTAGCTGGTCGCTATACTGAGTAGGAGGCGAAGGAAAGTGAACTCGGAACCCGGTGTCTCGGAGTATAACTGGGCCACCACCCTGTCACTGGAAGTCATAAATACAGGGACCTGGTCTTCCAGGTTTCGGGTTGAACGCAAGGCTGACGACCTTGCTGTATAAAACATGTATTGCTGCGAAATTCTAAAAAGTGAAAACCCGATGGTCTACGAATATGACAGACACTCTAAGGAACGCTATGGCTTACAAAGGGCCATTTTTCAACGA
>NW_019744129.1:117479-165163 GCF_002891405.2 Cryptotermes secundus
ATTATTATTATTATTATTATTATTATTATTATTATTATTATTATTATTATTATTATTATTGCTTTTGCACATAAATCACGCCAGCAAGCCACTAATATCACCTAATTCTTTATGCTGTCCAAGTGTCCCTAAACTGAAAATTCTTTCCTTGTAGAATTTGTTTTTATTCAGAACAAGTCCAAATCAGCAAATTGTATAAATCAGGCAAAGAGATGGAGCTGTGTACTATTCGTATAAGAATATAGGTTGCATCTCCTTCTTCGGTGTTTTATCTCATTCTTGGAATACAGTTCTTCTTCTTCTTTTTCTTCTTGGTTCACTGTTCACTGTTCACTGTTACTGTCCCGTTCCGAACACAAAATTGAACATTCCAGCTTCGTCTCAGGAAATCGACGGCCTGTTTTCTGCTTACTGTGTAGTTCAAACTTCGGTACAGGATATTTTATTCAGGCGTTATTTCATTTTCCTTTAATAATATGTTATTGCTGTCGAATATTTTTACCTTCAGCACATATCTTTAACGTTTTACCCTGTTTCTTAATGTTACCTCTCCCTCAAGCAGCTTATCTTGCAAATGCAATACTGAGTTATAGCTCACAATATATGAAATTGTAAATTAGATTTACATTTCAAACTACATATTTTACATGAAAAGAAAGACAGAAACACGTTATTAAATTCATCACCAATCAATAAAGTAATCGGCTAGGTTTAATTAGTGAGGTGCAGTCTCCGGTAAGGGCAGAGACCTTCGCAACTTCGTCCAGACCAGCTCATTGGCCCACCCAGTTTCCTGTCCAATATCTGTCTAGGGCGCTTTCATTCTAAAGCAACCGGAAACTGAAACGAGCCTACATTAATTGCCGAGGTCAGTGAGTGGAGCTTTATCCCTACTGCCTATTTATATTCATGGCGATGTACATTTTTTAACTTTGTACCAAATGACACCGCTTGATATTGAAATATTTTATTAAAAATACATTAAACTGAATTAAAAAGGAAGGTTCTTCCAAGAGAATATTCCCCCTGCGCTCTTTCTGAGTAGTGAAATGACTTCTATCGCTCTTCACTAACAAGACCGTTGTCTTCTGGAATATGACGTATGCTTTGGTTGCCGTGTATCAGTGTTACAGAGGAACCCGCTGCCTGCGTTTAATCTTAAGGTGTAGGCGCTAAGTTTCTGCAAAGTGCAGGTACCTATTTACTTGGTGTCATATCCCAGAAGACCGTATTCTCCACACTCTCCTCTGTGGGAACCTCTTAGTAAAACCACTCCTTTACTTTTCCTGGAGGTGAATTCACATTTCATTTCCTTTTGAAACCTTCTCGTAAATAACTGTTCAAGGTGATTCGAGATGAAGCACGTATTTTATTACCTGGGTTGCTAGGTTGTGTGGTTTCTAAAACTAACCGCAAATCACAACGGACCTTGAAATGTACGTGGTACGGATAGAAGACTTGCATTGCCATGGCGCCCGGAATAATACACGTCTTCACCATACTGCTCAAATGGAACTGAAGAATGTAAGCAAAACCAACCAGTTCAGGAATCCTTATACCGGATGTAACTGTCGGCATGGAAACCGGCCTCTCCCTCTGTCTTGAGGACATTTACCTTGAAAGACTGCCAACACTATGTACTCTACTTGCTGAGAAGTACAGTCAGCTTGAGACACATCGTTAACCTGAAATACTGAAGTATGGTGAGAAAGACAACAGTTCGACTGAGCTGAAGTAGCAGATATTAACATTTTTCAGAAAGGAATGGTTTATTTTATGAGTTCTCTGCATATATGTTTAGGTTAGACCGCCCCTGTGGTCTAACGGTCAGAGTTCCTGGCTACATATCCAGAGGTCCGGGGTTAGATTCCAGGCGCTACCAGATTTTCTAAGCTGGAACGAGGTCCACTCAGCCGCGTTGGGATAACTGAGGATCTACTTAAATGGAAAAGTAGCAGCTCCGGTCTAGAAAACCGAAATTAACGGCAATGGGGATTCGTTGCCTTGACCACGCGACAACCTCTAGCCGCTAAAGTTGGCACTAACTTCGCCGACAAGCGGCGGTCGCTCGGTAGGTATAGTTTACGTGCAGACTAAAGCCACGGAGTGTGTTCTATATACTTAGGTTAATTCCTAGTGAAGGATTGTTTGCCTGCTTTACAAATTGATTTATTCAATGACTGACGACTGGTTAACTGTCATATAACTGGTTATTCGTGACTGTCAACACATTATTAATATTTCAATTAAACTATAATTAAAATTAACAACACATTTTTCTAAGCGTGACAGTGTCTCGATACGAGAAATGCTGGTTATTCCGCGACTATTTATAGATAGGGTCGATACTACAGATATGGAGCACGTGACAACAAACGGTTCAACCTGCAGCATGACAAATCCGGTGTACGTTTTGACCGAAGAAATACAACAGTGGCATGATACACCAATGCAAGTTTACTGCTTGATTCGTCGTGTTGGTAAATACCCTGCCTTACAGACTCAAAAATATCGATTGTAAAGACGGGATGTATATATCAAAAGGAGGTGAGCAGGACTTTGTTACAATAACATTAATTTTGTTATATCTGCTAATGCAAATGTTTTAATGAAATACGAAATCGTTACTGCTACTTCTTGGTCAGTAATAAGTACAAATGTCAGGATGTCAAAGAGGAAGCTGAGAAACTGGTGCCTCGTATTTATGAACAGATCACAAAATTCTAAAAATACTAGTGAAACTCAGAAATAAGTTAATTACTCGAAAGAGTAAAACATAGATATTGATACAAAGACCACCTAGCTCGTGAAGATTTGGGCATTGTCGCCGTTACTCTTTCAGAACAAGTTTCAAATATCGCTTTATAAAGTGTCTATACATAGTAATTATACTCCACGTTGCATTCTATTATACACGCATAGCTATTTCAAAACAACAAACAATACTGAAGAAAGCAGTCTTCTGGGATTTGGCACCGTGTATCACCACATATACACGGTGCCAAATCCCAGAAGACTGCTTTCTTCATAGTCACCGCCGTGAAAGCCTCAAATCTCACATAACAAACAATACTGCTTACTTTATCAATGAATAGGTCTAAGATTTTCACGAGATTAAAATTAATAATTCTGTCGACTGGTTTATGATATTATGTATATTTGCAGGTTCAGCGTTTCGGAGGAAGCTGCTGATTTCCTCTTCGGGATGGAGTTCTATTCTGAAGAGGAAACTTCTGTGGAACGAGAGTAACTATCTTCCAAACGACACAGTGTCATGTGTCAGAAGAACTTAAGCTCAATACCGATGAAGAAATCCTTAACAGGCTTATGGAAGTGATAGAGGTGTAAGCTATACCAGAGAAAATTGGTGACATTTTATTAAACATTTTACCAAGCAGTGCCTTATTCAGTAATGATGTCCCAGAAGTAAAGGTCCTGACAACTCCTGGATGTACCAAGGGTTTTCACTCTTTTCTTCTGGGAACAACCATTGGTAGCAGAAGTAGGTAGCCTTCCCCAAGTCCAATTTCTGATTGATACCGTCCCTTAAAGGGAGCTCCAATGACAAAAATTCAACCTAAATCATCGATCGAAGCCAAACTGGATTTCCTATTCTATTTAAGAATTGGGATTTTCTTCACTTCAGCCTTCAAGTAGATTAAATGTGACTACAATCATATCTTGTCTGATAATTCTCCAAATGAATAATAGATACTCATCAGATATAAATTATTTTAAACGTCTGAAAATTTGCAAAGAAACGAGTCAACGGACGGATAGAATACATAATGATTCAAAGTTTAGCAAAGAACATGTGAACAAAGTTCGTACAAAGCCTATATCCTTCCTTGTTCTATGTATTAGGAAGCTACACTTTAATATGGGCGTCTAATATTTATAATCTACACTACAGAAGTGGGCCTGTCATGTTGCAGTAATCTTCATATGAGTATGTTACAATTACATTACTTCAACTATACTCTTATCCTGATATTCAGAACAAAGAAATGGTCAAACTAACGAGCTTACTTTTATAACACTGAATGATAATTTTATTTGGGAAATAATGAGAAAGACTAATGATAGTATTTAAGGGTTCCGTTATAAATGAAGAGTGATCCGGATTGAAGTATAAGACAACGGTGGATTAATTTCTGGACCACGCTGCGTTGTATCCTAGTACAGAAAAGAATCACGAAACCATAAATTTGGATTACTGGCATTTATATTATGGAAACGTTCTGAAGTGAAGGGCTGCTACGCTGGTTAGTTTAACATTGAAAACATTAAAACACTTTCAGGTGTTTCCCGAATCGATGAGGCCCAATTCAGAATCTACACGGCTCTTAAAGACAGCGATAGGGTTGTTCGAAATGTTTGACAATCAGTTTGAGAAATTTTTGTGTGCTGCTCATTTCTCAAACAGGCACACAACATACTTCTTCACTACTAAACAACGGGAGATCCGAAGGAAAGACCAGGGCTTTCCGTTCATTTCCGACAGGGTTTTTTTTTCGGAAATCTGGATATTCATATAATATAATAAAACATGAACTCCGGTTTCTTGTCGTCACTCGAGAAACAAGGAGGATATATTGGACTAGATGAGCTTGTATACCAAAAATTACGTTTCTTATTGGTGTGTTTTGTTTTTCTAATATAAATAAGCGCTAAGTAGGCGAAGTTAAGCAATACTGCCCACTACTGAAATATACTAAAACTTGGTTATAGCAACATCGGTTTCTGCGACACCTTGTCTATTGCGTCAAATATTCAATGGTACGAACTAGTTCCTCATAAAGCTACTGTTTTATACCTTGCTTAGTACGACATGCACAAATGCATCAACCTCGTATGTAACGTCATTTTCATTCCTGAATTTCTCTGATATGGACACTGAACGTAATTTAGAAAGTGTGTATTGGGCAAGTAACAGGAAACAGATGAAGATAACTGATTGCTGTACTCGTATCTAGGTACAGTAAGGCACAACAATTGATATAATCTACTGTAATTTGGTGAGTAGGCCTACCTTTAATATACAGTATTAGTGCGGTGTGTACTGTCAGTGAAAAGCGCTGTAATATGTCTTTGATATTACACATTTGGGCAATTCCACGTTAATGTTACGTTAGTCTGTACTTAACAACGTATTTCACTAAAAAATGCAACATTTTAACTCGGTTTTTGGTAGATTTTTACGTGACTACTGTCGAAGTGCCCATTTCGGTTACAACGACATTCATTTATAACGACACTATTTTTAGGTCCCTTTGATGACGTTATAACCAAGTTCTACTGTATACTCTTTTAGCTAAGCTGGGTCATAAGCGTACAAACACAGGCTGTGGTATAGGATTTGAGGCTGTCAGAACGGCATTTGTGAAGGGCTCTATTTTCTGTATGCGGCGAAATTCACTTAAACAAAATATTTTTAACGCTTTATAAACTGTATTTAGAAGACTTATCCCTCCATAGTTATGATATTCCATTTGGTCTCATTTTTTATGTGGTGAGCAGACGATACTCTTGCTCCAATCTTCAGGGATCTCTTCCATCATCCATATTTGAAGAATGATATGATGTAGTTGGGAGCTCAGAGTTAGAGTCCCTGTAGGGACAAGATTTTTCTCTTCTCCACGTCGTCCAGATCGGTTCTGGGGCTCACCCAGCTTCTTATTCAATGGATACCAGAGGATCTTTCTCCGGGGGTAAGCTGACCTCTCAGCTCCAGCTAGTTCCGAGGTTAACAATACGTAGATCCAGACATCTTCATGGCGTAGTGCTTAGTTATTTCAGTACACGGACAACTTTATGTTTTATCTTGTAGTTTATTAGAATCATTTTTTACCACCATTTTAAAAATATATTTTTACCTTAATTCCTGTAATTACATTTGTAAATGTTATTGGTCATGATTGCATTTATTAGATACTAAAGAGAGTCCATCGTTCGTTTAAGGTTGGGGAACAATCGAAAACTCTTATCTAAGATAAGCTCTATGCATGCCTGTTATTAGGAAAGTACTCAGGTGACGCACTCCGTTCGTTACTTCATGCAAGACTAGATCAAGCAGGATGTAGTGGAGCATACGCCTCAGGGCCTCGGGGTATTTTATAATAGAAAAACAGATATATATACATATAATTTCATTTTAATTCTAAATTGTTACTCATCCCATTCACATCCAAAAACCTTGAGAGCCCCGTGCACATAGTAACGGTTAGAAGAGGCCTCTAAAATAAAAACGTACAAGCCCAGACTACCTGAATGTGACCTTATGTTCGTAAAATAAATCAGAATGCTGCCTACAGACTTGGCACAAACACGAACAAGAGACTATCGAGAATGTATCGTCATTTCATTTATAAGCGACAAAAGCTTAAGATGATAAGCAATGTTCGTTCTGCCAGGAATACGGATGTAATCCTTCGGATATTAAGGGAAACTGATATACATGTAAAGGGACAAAATTCTTCGTTGGAAATTAGGTATCGGTTAAAATAAAGAAAGATAAGAGAAAGAAAATACGGACTGACAACTATACTCGTAAATGTTAGTGAAGAATATTCTGAAATTCCTTTTCGTGTTTAAATTATTCCGTTTCCTGGAAGAAGTGAGATTTGTGGTTTAAGTGTGTCTAGTCATATAAGTAAATATTTAATCCATATGCCTACATTTACAACGAGAACTTATGAGGTGCCTTCTAAAAAGAAATTCCGTTCGCTTCCCCATTCATGTCACGGAATAACACGATGTATTTCATGCAAAACCCTGAGATGCCAATAATTGAGGCTAGGAAGTAAAATACAGTTCAGTATGTAATTTTGCCTTCGTATCTGAGACATACGAGTATGACCGCCTCTTTGGTCTAGTGGACAGAGTTCTTGGCTACATATCCAGAGGTCCCGGGTTTGATTACCGGCGCTACCAGATTTTCTGAGAAGTAGTGGGTCTGGAACGGGTTCCACTCAGCCTCGTGAGGGTATTTCAAGGAAATAGCGTCTCCGGTCTAGAGAACCGAGATTAACGGCCGTGGGGATCCGTTACGCTGACCATGCGACACCCTCTATCCGCTAAAGTTGGCACTAAATTTAGTGACACTTTAGATCCGCTGAAGGTTGCCCTAACTTCGCCGACAAACGGCGGTCGCTCGGTCGGTATAGTTCGCTTACGGACTATAGGCCACGGAGTTTGTTTTTTATCTGAGACATACATGAAGTACGTGCTTTATATACCTGAGATATCTCAAGTTTTGGAAAATATCTCTCTTCTGATCAGTTAATTTATATTCCTCTTCTTTCCCTCTCCGGATTTCCAGCTTCATATCTAGTCTACATGTAACAAGTTCCTAGGCAGTGGTATTTCCTTTTGTTCATTGTCTCTAGTATTTAGCAACACTGTGACACTTTCTAAGTTTCGTTGTGTTGGATGAGAAATATGAAGATGATTTTGAAAGTCGACTCAGGAGGAAAATCGGAGCAGAAGTCAACAGAGGAAAATTCCCGATTCGAATCTCAGCTAGGACACCAGCTTCCCGGATGAAATGTTCCTGTTTTTTTCTCAGTCCATGTTAATGTCGGCATAGTATCACAAACGAGGACACGACCGCTCTCTCACATTATTTGCAGCGAATCTTTCATTAATAATTTTTCAGTAGATGCTATATAACCTGAATTACTGATAGCGTCGCTAAGTAATCATGAATAAAACAAATAAATAAAATACAATGTACGTGGGTTATTAATGGGCTATAATTTATGCAAAGCTGTAGTAATATATGCCTCTCCATCTCTGTCTACTAAAAATGGGCAAATCATATACACAGCATTAGTACCGTCAAATGCAACTAATATTGACGAGTATAATTTCAACTTATATCTTGTTTACAGTTTACTACATATAACATGACAAGCTTGTCCTAATTCATTGCATTAGATTGTATGTATAGAATCTATCATTCAGTACATGAAACGAGTTGCAGCAAAAATAGGCTTAAAATGTAGAATTGATTTTACTTATACACGATTAATCACATTACTTACTTATGGAGCTGAGCCCTTCTTGGGAAGAAGCCAAATCTGCAGCTACTCAAGAATTTCCCAGCATTTTATGGAACCCGAAGGTTCATTACCGTGTTCACAAGAGCCCTCCACTGGTCCCTATCCTGAGCCAGATCAATCCAATTCATACCATCCCATCCTATCTCTCTAAGATCCATTTTAATAATGTCCAACCACCTACGCCTTGGTCTTCCCAGTGGTCTTCTTCCTTCTGGCTTTCCCACCAATATCCTATATACATTCCTCATCTCCCCCATTCGTGCTACATGCCCTGCCTACCTCATCCTCCTTGACTTGATCATTCTAATTAAATGTATACTTGGAGAAGGGTACAAGTTATGAAGCTCCTCATTATGCAGTTGATTAATCACATTTTTTTTTTCCTTGGCACTACAGTCCCAGTGGGCCTAGGCCTACCTCCATGAACTCCATTCACGACTAATCACATTACTGTTACAAATTTATGACTGTGGTCTATGTTATCCTGTCACTGTATTGAAACAAGAGAAGATTCGTTAAGTTCAAATCACTGGAGCATAATTACGTACTGCTGGACATCACGCTGCTTACTGTCAGCCGACAGGCCTTCCATGATTTCGCATTTTCAGTGTATCGCATAAATATTCATATATCATTTCCTTTATGGCTTTTCAAAGGTCCCATTTTTATGAACATAATTTTTATATTTGTATCTACAATCTGTAATACTTTACAGTTTCACTTAAAAAAATTGTTTACCCCTTACCCAACAGAAGCCGGGATAGTTCAGTCGGTACAGCGACGAGCTACGTCCTGCATGGCCGCGGTTCAATTCCCAGGAGTGGCGAGAGATTTTTTCTTCTCTATAACGTTCAGACCGGCTCTGGGGCCCATCAAGCCCCTTATACAATGGATATCGGAGGCTATTTTCGTGGGTATAAAGCGGCCGGGGCATGAAGCTGACCACTCACCTCCAACTAATGCAGAGAAAAAATATACGTGGATCTAGACGTATTCATGTCGTAGTGCTTAATTAATTAGCCACAGGGACATTACATTATAATTACCCAACTTTCCCTTACGCGAAATCTGTCAGAATAATCTCCCGGAACTTAACCGAATACCTGGCGAGCATGAAGCAAGATATGAACCACTAAACCGTAAGAAAGTTAAAGATTTATGATCTTAATAATTCTGCTCATTATAGTGAAGTAACGTCTCTCTTCTCTTCCCCATACGTCTTCATGATGTGGTGCGTAAAAACAGGAATAACTGTACTACTACTGCTACTGCTACTACTACTACTACTACTACTACTACTACTACTACTACAATCGCCACCACCATCAGTCACATCTTTCAGTTGAAAACGAAGTTTTATTTGTTTTCACTAAATATCGGGTATATTTTATCGTCTGCTACTATAAAATTTGTCAGACCTCTTAGATAATATACATGATACGTCAAACTTCATTCCATTTTTGAAGGCTAAAAACAAAACTATCGCTCTACGAATTTAAATATATTTCATAACGGTATTTTTAATTACATTTGGAGCCGGGGCAGGCATATTAATCTAATCTACGAAGCTTCAGTTAAAAGATCAGGAATTGTCGTCTCAAAACATTTTAAATTTCCGGCAAAAATGGCAGCGAATCCATCCCTTAAATTTAATTTAAACGCATTTATATCTCGCGATTCTTGTCAGAGATCATTTCAGCACTTATAATTTTATATACTCGTACAGGTTAAAATGTAGACTGACTTCAGAGGAACCAAAATATGCGTTGTTCGTGGAACTCTGAATTCACAAAATATGTTTCATATTCTTCAGTGCACACAAAGCTTGACACATGCTTACCTGATAATGTTTCCCAGCTGAGCAGTTATCTTGTTATTCAGATACCGCTTCTAATCTTGAGATTAGCAGTCAAAACCAGCCTACAACACATACCGCCACT
Source organism: Cryptotermes secundus (assembly GCF_002891405.2). Lineage (NCBI taxonomy): Eukaryota > Metazoa > Arthropoda > Insecta > Blattodea > Kalotermitidae > Cryptotermes > Cryptotermes secundus. The sequence continues at coordinate 127,483 of NW_019744129.1, forward strand.
ACATTATCAACGTCACTATCACATTATGCTACTAAATTGTTTTTGCAGGGTATAACTCCTATGTATTAGTCATCATTTTATCACATTTCATTCTACAGTCTGAGAAGAACGAGTAATTTATGTTGCAATAAAGTTACCAACACTCGATGCCCCTACTTTCTTTTCCTTTCGTGTTACGTGATACACACTCACAGACGCTCACAGGCACGCACATAAGATACTCATCCTACCCTTACGACAAGAAACACATGTAACTAGACAGCACACTGGATATTGATGTCAGCACATCCGCTCACCACGGATTCACAGTAGACAATGCAGTACGCAACAGTGGTTGTGTTCAGCTGCCGCTAGAATCGCTAGCGACGAAGAATACTGGTCAGCTTTCTATATTCTTGCAACGCATGCGCCTTACGAGATGGAGCCACCAAAGCGTACAAATACATTGTAATAAGTACACATCATAACCACAGATCAACCATAGACACTAAATCAGTGGAAGAGAAACCTTCTTGAGAAGTTATTAGCTGCTCAGGCCTATCCACCTTTTATGGAAGCCGAAGTATTATGTCAGTGTTCACAAGAGCCCGCTGTTCAGCCACCGAGCTGGAGGAATCAACCTCACATCGTCGAGCATATATTAAAAATCCATTCTGATATTAATCCGTTACTTAACTCTAGGTCTACCAAATAGTTTCTTCCTTTCAGGTTTCCGACCAAAATTTTTAATGCATTCTGATCTCCCAAGCATGCTACAAGTCATACTCACTTTATTCGCGTTTATTTGATCATCTGATTAATAATAATACGTACAAATTACGAAGTTTCTCTTTGTACCAATGTTCACACCTTCTTGTTAATTCCTTCAGGTCTCCTTAACTTACCGACACCCTGTTTTAAAATCCGTCATTTTACGTACTTTCAGGGTAACAGACTATGTTTCGCGCCTATACAAAAATGAGGTAAAAGCAAAATTGTATATGTTTTAATTTTTAACTGCTTATAGTAATTAATCTTTCTGCTTTTCGTGGAATATAAAGGCTTTCATGAGTCTTCGGTTAATATGTTATTACAAGTTGAGTTACCCCACATATTTTAGCTTCCAATTCTCAGTTATCTTTATTTCTTGTAACCATTCATTTCTCTTAATATTCTTCCCAATAACTAAAACTTCTCCGCTTCAGTAACTGCAAGAATTGTTATTCGGTTGGTAGTTCTTTCTGTCTGAGTGAAAACACTATTCAGTAAGTATGACCAGGAAATGAGCCTTATTCGCATCAGAATCACGTTTCATCTATAATTTTTCTTTGCTTTGTGTTTAGTACTTTTACGTAACACTTAAGAACTAGCGTAGTAGTAAAAGCTTATCTATGGGCCGAGATGTGGTAATCTTACGTGGGTGTGAAAATCAATTTTCTGGGCGTTAGGAGTATATTATAACGGAGCTTACAACATTTTATTCAATAAACAACATTCTGTGATATAACGCCGTATAGAGGGTTGAAAGTCAACAGACGTTTCAGAGGAACTTATCGCTTCCATCTGCGGGGTCGAAGAATAATTCGAGCAAGAAGCAAGAGTGAAATCAGATGGCAATCAGAGACTGGCTCTGAGATTGGATCTGCTTGCCACCTGCTTTCATTCTGGTTTCTTGCTCGGCTTATTCTTTGATTCTGAAGATGGAGGCGATATATTTCTCCGAAACATAGGTTACTTTCATCAGACTACACGGCGTTCCATCCCAGAAGATAGTTTTCTTTATAACCACCGCTGTGAGGACCCCAAATCCCACACTCTATGGGTGATTTCTTCCACGTGTTCATCACTACTCTTATACACTCAAAATATATTTCGAGATGTAGATGTACTCCACAGAAGAAAGTGCAAATGTGACGTGGTGTAATACGAGTGAGTTTTGGTAAATAAGGAGTCTTCGATCTAACATCTGGAGTTTCTCTGAAAATTCAGAGTAAAAACTATATATTATTTAATATATTTACAAATTAACTGTGCGAAGGTCATAAATTTAACCCTGTTATCATCTAATGCGCCTTTGCTAACAACATACTACTAAATATAAAAAGGAAGAAAGAATCTTCTTTTTTTGTTACCAAACACTTCATGGAGTGAAGGAATGAAATTGAGTACCTTTTTAACAAGATAAAGGTAGAAGAAAGCAGTCTTCTGGGATTTGGCACCGTGTATAAATGGTGTTAACCGACGTTTCGGAGGAACGTCGGTTAACACCACTTATACACGGTGCCAAATCCCAGAAGACTGCTTTCTTCATAGTCACCGCCGTGAAAGCCTCAAATCTTACAAGATAAAGGTAGGACTGTCCCTTTGTTGTTAAGCACAACGGCATGAAAACATGTGGGGAATGGAGGAATATCTCCACGCATTCTTGAAGTCAACATTGGACGCAGACATGTAGTCCGCATGAAGTCCCGGTACAGCAACTTCCCGTGCCCACTGGGCAGTTGTTTTATTGCTCCACAAGGCCAGTCTGGACGTCGAAGAATTGTACATTGAAAACAATGATAATAATGATGACTATAAGAGACGTAAAAAATCTACTTCTCATGAACAACAAAAATTGTAAGTTAGTGTAATTATTTTACTAAAGCTCGTTCGCACTTTAATGTGCGAATCATCTATAAACAATACAAATCACAAAATGGAAAATTTAGTGTTAAAAATCGTGTTGTGCGCGTTAAGCAATGACTGAGTCAGTTCAGCAAGTATAATGCCACAGGTTTCTCTAACAGGCACTGCAGGTCCGTACTAGTTACAATACTAACACACTAATACGTGGAGCCTCTTTTGTAGCTTTCCAAATCCACATATGTGAACATTCTGCAGACATACGATCCCGTAATTCCTGTAACGGCTATCTTCAGTCAGTTCATGACAGCGATTTTGACCGCGATTTGACATTCTTTTCAGAAGACTAGTGTTGGTTTTATTTAAATGGGCGCTTGAACACATAAAACACTATTACTGTGGCGCAGAAAATTCCCGTCTTACACATGAAATCTCACTCCATGATTAGTTTGATATTTGATTTATCTTAAGTACGAGGAGATCTTTGTTTTTTGTGCAGTTAAATTGACTTGAGAGATAAGTTAGGCAGAGACTGTACGTGGACCAATTACCTTCAATCTACAATACCGCCGCAGCCTCATTACCGGATGTGATGTAGCTCCCCCCCCCCATGACGGGCTGATCCCCCGTCCAAGAAGTCCTACCGACTGCATGTAGAATTAAGAAAATGACAAAGCGGCCAAGGTCAACAAGAAGACTGTAGATAGATAGATAGATAGATAGATAGATAGATAGATAGATAGATAGATAGATAGATAGATAGATAGATAGATAGATAGCCTACTCGAGAAACAGAAGGGACATAACGCTTCCCTCAAACCTTCCCATAGTGACAACCTGACTTTCACGTGGTGGACACCTTTACAAAAACGAGACTCTAAAGACGGAGTCTTTGAGACTAATTTTGCTAATTTGAAATGGAATAAAGGGAAGTACGTATATATATCCAACTTAAAGAATCATGGCGATACAATGAAAACATTTGTTTATTATTTTTCTTTTAGGTCAGGACCATTTAGCCTATCCCACTTCCCTGTCTTCCACCCACTCTAACTGCTCTTTCAGCTGTGACACCATATTCTGTCTATCATTTTTCTTTTCTGTGGCGCTACAGCCCCAATTTGGGCCTAGGCCTACCTCCATGAAACTCTCCGTTTCACTTCAGTTTACGAGATCTTACACATACGGTAGGACTCCTTGGGCGAGTGATCAGCTCGTCGCAAGGCCTCTACCTGTAGACAAACACAGAAAAACGCACACAAACATCCATGCCCTGAGTGGGATTCGAACCCACGATCCCGGTTTCCGAGCGAGCGAAGACAGTGCATGCCTTAGACCGCTCGGCTACCGTGACCGGCATTCTGTGTATCATACATAAAGGAATCTACACGTATATTCTCCGCTATTTCATGTCTAGGAAAGAATATGTATTTTAATTCAAACCGAGATTTATTTGATATTTACAGAATTTGAACCACTCGACATCGTACGGAAGTTGTGCACTGTCACATCCTTGAGTATTTGATCTAGTATTTCATTAACATAGTGCACTCGTAGCGTAGTTCTTTGAGGCACAATGTTACAATCCGGAAGGTCGCGGGACCGAATCCCGCTGAGGTGGGTTTTTTCAATTTACTTAATCCTTCTAGCCGCACTATGGCCCTGGGTTCGACTTAGTCTCTAACAGAAATGAGTACCAGGAATATTCCTGGGGGTAAAGGGCGACCGGCGCGTAAGGTTGACAACCACACCGCCGCGTCTGAGCAGATTGTCTAGAAATATGAGGTCCTCGACGTCTCACAACCCCATGGGCCTCCACGGCCTTCTACAGGGATAGCTTTATGTACTACTACCTATTTCATTAACGTAAGAATATATCTGTTTCTTGTAATGCCTTGATCAAAATACATGTCAGTTGGGAATTTTAATTTTTCTTTGTTATTTTCACAATATTTGTCCAGTTTATTAACAATGTTTAACCTACAAACGCAGTTGCAAACATTGAGTAACAATTCATTAAAATATTCTCTGTAACATATTGATCATTTATTTATTTGAATGAAATTTATTTTAAGAAGCTCCAGTTCGAAAAATGTGTGCTGCAGTGTAGAAATGGAGGCCTAACCTAGCCCTACGTTTGGTGTAATAATTCATAGAAGATTTTAGTAATTACATAATGTTGAAAATGTTTAATCTTACCATCAAGTAATTCCATTTATGAAGTCTTATGATATAAGAGACGGCATTTTCTCCCACGGTTCCACACAACAGATTACCGCAACGTCTGAAAGTGTTTTGGAATTATGTAATGAAACTAAGTAAAAACTTTCATCGCCGTATGAGATTTGAGTATTTCATGGCGGTCAGTGTAAATATGGTTGTCTTCTGGGATGTGTGCGATGTCCAAAAGTAACGCACTGCCTCCATCTTCAGGATCGGTAAACAAATATCAAACTACAGTTAGCATTAATTTTCATCACTCTGTGACATTTTAAACCCTTATGACTATGATTATAAAAATTTCTATTTTCTGTGATGTGACGCCGCGTAGTCCAGTAGGTGTTTACCGACGTTTCGGAGGAGTGTGCAACGTCAATATTCAGGCTTGGAAAATATCCACCACACAGCACATCCCGGACGTCTGTAATCAACTTTCAACATTGTTATATCCATGATTTTGCATTCGTAAAAAATCTTTCCCTCAGCACACAGGGGGCAGATCCCTGCGATACGCAGGCATCGGAAACACCGCCCTCTTCGGTAAAGCATCCTTACACTGCAGCTTTACTCCCCCTACTCCGATTTCATCAGCATCAATTGCAATGTCCGGCTGATTGGCTGGCTTAATTTCCTCTTATCTGAGATTATCTAGGACATTCTATGCTTAGGATGGTGTAATGAATGGTAGAACAAATCCAGAAACCTATCCCATGGAAGGGATTTGCACGAAATATTTTAGTAGCCCTTTCGAGTGTCTTTCAGTCGCATATATTGTGCTGATATAATTACGTAGGTAAGTCAAAAATTATCCGCACTCTTGTTTTTCCAATCTATATATACAAAAGTAGGGGTTGAACAAGTACTTCATTTTTCTACATAGTCTCCTCCCTTTTCGATACACTTGGTGCAGCCGTCCAAAAGCTTGCGTATTCCCTCCACGAAGAAGGTTTTCGGTTGGGCGCGCAACCATTTATGCACTGCTTCCCCCACTTCTTTGTCCGTAGAAAATCAAAAACCTCGTAAAGCATCTTTGAGCGGTCCAAAGAGATGATAGTCGGAAAGGGCGAGATCTGGGCTGTAGGCAGGGTGTTCCGCCACCTCGAAACACAAATGGTTAATAGTTTCAACGGTCTGGCCGTCCTTGTTTGAGTGTTCATTGTCATGCAACTTGCTTCGACAATAGGCCTCGGCGTTTGGTTCGAATTCCTGGCTTCAGATTGTTGGCCAGCAAATCACTGTATCTTGCACTGTTGATCATACACCCTTTTCCAGGTAGTCTTCCAGTATAGGCCTTTTTGAGTCCCAAAAACGGTTAGCATCACCTTTTCCACAAAAGAATTTGAAATCTTGAATTTCATCTTCGTTTGCGATCCCGGGTGTTTCCACGCCATACTCTGGCTTTTGGATTCTGGCTCATAGTGATGAACCCACCGATGAATTTCAGCCCCTGACACGCCTTCCAGTCAGAGAAATCGGATCACTATTCTTTGTTAATCATTGGTGCACACTGCTAGCAGAGCGGCCATGTTTACACTGTCACAGCATCAAGGAAAATGATGCGATCAAGGTAAAACTTCGATCACGTGACCACAGTAGTACCAACTCTAACAATGCATGCGTAGGAGGCAGTGTGACAAACCTAAAGATGTGTTATGGAGAAAGTGCGGATAATTTCTGATTTACCCTCGTATAATACTCTAAGAGAAAATTTGCAATATTACTAAGTTCATATGAGGAAAATAGTTTGTTTTGAAAGAAAACTATTGGCATAATTCGGAATTCCCATTAATATTATGACATGTAGACCTATTTCTAGGCAACGCCCGAAATACGCTCAGGAAACAATAGAAAATATATTGGAAGTAGTTTTTTCTATGTGGTCCGCGCCATGCCCAGTACTGAGTAAAGGGCCAATGAACACACATTCTGACACATGACACGTGTTTTCCGTGAGGTCCGACCCGAGTCTATATAACGAGAGGCGAACAATAATACAGGAGTTTACCCGTGTGGAGGCGGGGTCGAATACCTCCACCGTTACCCTGCGAGTCGTAGGAGGCGACGAAATGTGAAGTGTCAAATCTGAGACAGTAAAATATGGTCGCCAGTCGCAAGGGACGCGGACCCGAAAAAGACTGCCCTGACAAGGGCCAGCAGGATATATATAAAAGACAGACCCGTCTCCTCGTCAGAAAGGGCGCACCACAAAAACAAGTTCTAATTATCAAAAAGTAATAAATATCTGATCATGAGCCCCAGATGGGGCTCGACACCTAGACTTACTGACCGACTTACCGTCAGTAGCAATGTGACTTTGACTGTAGTACAGGAGTTCAGTTCAGAAGTTGAGTTGAGTGTTCAGCTGTAGAGTGTTAACCAGAGGACAACGGAAGCTTAAGGATCTCCATTGTTATGATTCGTTACCAGGAAACGGCTAGTGAAGACATTGCAGAGGAATAGCCACGTTGAGACCTGTTACCAGACAACGACAAGCGAAAGCAGACCTAGAGAGCTAAGTGTGGAGTGATTTGGAGTGTTTAATTCAGCAATAATGTAATAATTATTTGTAGTTACGACCTGTAAGTAGTCAATAAATCTATTCACCAATCCAAACCCCATCTATAGTCACTAATACATGTGACAATATAATATAAGATAACAGAAATACAGTTTTTTTTATCAAGTAGGAATATGGTGGCCAAATTGTTTATAGATATTTATAAAATGCCCTGTAAACCACGGACTGTAATTTAATTTTCTTCTTTAGAAGGGAAAAAGAATGTAATATGACAAGTACGATATCCATGTGTGTGTCATCCCTTTAATAATGTTATTCTGTAATTCTATATTATACAAAGATAAATTATAAATATTATTACAAATTATGTAAGAAATATTTCTTTGAGCCAACAGTTATGAATATGACCTCAGTTCGGACCTTTGAGGTTATATCCGGCAAATTGAACATAGACACAATTGCAATTTAGATTCCCTAACAGTTGTTTCCGAAAAAAATAAAAATATCCATAATAATAATCCGGAACACATTTAAACTAGGAGCAATAAAACAGTTTTTGCTCGAATACGATAAGCTCCCATGGCTAGGGCCAAGATTCCAGGAAGTTGATTAATGACCTTAACAGCACTGAATTGCTGGACTGTAGCAAATTTTGTTGCCTACATATAAATATATACACACCATTAACAATACAAGATTGGCAATGCTTAATGTCTCAGCATTAAGAAAACAGGCTTTATGAATTCTTCCCAGATTTCATTGTCTTCGGGTTTCTTATCAGAATTGCTTGATAATTTCCAAGTGTTTAATATATTACGTAAGTATATATATAAAAAATAATGTAAAGGCTACATAGAAACTCCGTGATTTTATTCCGCAAACGAACTATACCGACCGCGGCTTGTCGGCTAATTTAGTGCCAACTTTTGTGGATAGTGTGTCGCTTGGTCAGTGCAACGGATCCCCACGGGCGTTAATCTCGGTTTTCTAGACCATGTAAAGGCTACATACGAGGTCTGAAATAGCGCAATTTTGGATTACAATGGAAACGAACTGTCGAGCGTTAATATGCTTGCATGAGAGAAATTTTTATAATATTGTAGATCGTGAATTAGCGAACAATTTTAGTTTCAATGTATCATGTTCACTTCGTAAATAATTGTCGTGTTCTAATTTTAGTATATAAAATATAATACTCTATATAAATTAGACAGATTAGAATTACACTATTTGTGTTTGTTATTCATGTGAGAAGGCTCTAAACGTCAGCCTAGAAATATCAATCGATGACACGTAGGACTGAACCGCTATGCAGTAGAAAGCAGCTCACATAAGAAAGGGCGAGACACCCATTGAATTCTCAAAGACAGTTACGTTACTGACCTATAAAATCAGAGTGTATGTGCACATCTGCTAGAATCTAATATCGCAAATATGTTTTTCTGTAAAACTCTATACAACGGGCTTTTTATATACGGTGATTTATGACGGGACATACACCATAAAGTTTATAATACTACCGTAAGGACTCCTTCAGAAAATCATAATTTATACGACGACATTTTCACTTCTTCCACGTGATTTTTTTCGTTATGTGTATATTTGTTGTAATGTGGTTTCATATTGCACAGATACTGTATACCCTTCAGGATTTCTAAGATCTCGACAAGATAGAAATTGTGTAGATTTGAAATCTAACATGACACTCCTTTACCACAGCAAACCCCCAACCTTTCCCATTGCTATGCTTATTACGAGTATAAGCTAAGGCTTCAGGCAGAGAATAGTGACAAATATTCAATACAGATTCAGAGGGCCATTTTGGTACTTACTTCCTGTAGAAACGTCCAAATTCGTTCCAAGGGAAATGATTGTTTTATAGAGAATGATATAAATAACATGGGTTCAGTAGTAAGCGACAGAAATTCTGCAGTTTTTGTTGACAATGTAATGAACTTTGCATTATAGTGACACAACGAGCAAATTGGCTGGAAAAGTAAAGTGTCTTCCTTGTAATCGTAAAGTTCCCGTTACTAATTCCAGCTGAAAGATCCACTATCCTGACTGAATTTTCTGTGGTTGTCCTGGTGTTCTTGAGGAAAAAGGCGCAATAGACATTGAATTGGGCCACGGGGTTTCTTCCTTCCATCGAATTTTATTATTTTTCTTTTCTCCTCTTGCTCTCACTTTGGAGCATAGGGTTGATTTCCCAGTTTCATGATCATTTTTACAGACGATAGGACTCCTTGGAAGAGTAGACGCATACACACACACCAAACATCCATGCCTTGTGTGAGATTCGAACCTATGATACCGGCTTCCGAGCTAGCGAAGACAGTAAATGCCTTAGATCGCTCGGCTACAGTGACCGAAATTTTATTATTTACCATCATTCTATCATTCAATATTATATAGACATAATTACTGACATGGCAGTTAAGGTAACTACAATTATATTGTGATGACACAGTGATAAAGGATCCCATCAGTGTTATCTCTGAAATTTGGCTGAATATAGAATGCAAATTTTAATGTAAGAATTAAACTATATTTTAAATTGAAACAGCCTGACAATAAATTTAACAACTACAGAGAGTCTACTAGACGGATGCAATGCTGAGGTTGAAACAGGTTATTCATTGGACTAACTCCACGACTAGAAGAATAAGAAGAAGAAGAAGAAGAAGAAGAAGAAGAAGAAGAAGATCACCTAGAGGACAGAGTATTTCTAATAAAATACTCGAGCAATTAATTAGTGCGAGAATGCACTAATGAATAAATTTCAGAATAAAAATGTTCGATCAAGTCGACTGTATGTTGATGTCGCCTAACTGTTTTGTCATCCCACCAAAGAAGTACCTTCAACAATTATAATAATAAAAGTTTTAATGGTGCAAATCAATATTAGAAGTCAATACATACTCCGCGTTATCCCATTCAGTCTCTATCATATTCCGTTCTGTACAGTTGCATAAAAACAATTAATATGATGAATTACAATCTTGAAATCTACATATACGGGATAAGGTTCTCAAAGGAATATATGTCTTTATTTCATTCAACCCCCACCTTCTACCCTGGCCCTTCAAACAAACACATGTCGGTGTAACATTAGGTTTCTAGTGAATAAATACCAAATTGACCGAATTTCAGCTGACGGAATTGAGGCTGAAAGCGACATTATATCTGTTTCTTCTCTTGTTTCTTGTCATTTCACGACCCAGTCAGTATTGACACTATAAAGCGCCTCTGATAGAATGATTAATGACTGTGGAGATGTTGATGTAATGAGAACTGACAGGAGAATTCATGACAACACTTGCCCCCGTGTCATTTTGTCCAGCACAATTCCCACATGAACTGAACTCGAATAAAACCTGGGCCGCAAGGGTGGAAGCCGGCGACTAACCGCCTCCGCTATGGCACGGCCCCACATTATATCTTATGTATGAATATGAAAATGCATCGAATGTCTATATAGATCAAAATAGGGCCGCGCCATAGCTCAAGCGGTTTGTCGCTGGCTTCTCACCGCGGCCGCCCGAGTTCGATCACGGGTCTGCTCAAGTGGGATTTATGGTGGACAAAATGGCGCTGGGGCAGGGTTTCTCCGAGTACTTCGGTTTCCCCTGACAATCATCATTCCATCAATTGCTTCACAATCACCCTCACCTATCATCTGGGGCTAGTATAAGGCCAGAAGTGGCCGCAGTACAAGGGACGTAGCCCCACCCCACTAGCAATAAAAAGAATAATAGACCAAAATATATAAAAACAAATAACAGTGGTGCTACATTTCGAAGACCGGCATAATTACAATTTTAAGATAGTTAAATATTACACTGTTATCCTCTATTCAGTATCAACACAAGGACACAAATGCACTAAAAAAGGCTTGTATCACCCTACAGGTCTATAGTCCTATTACAGGAGTTATATGTGTGTAGAGGGTGTGCTTCTATACTTCTCTCGGCGGCTTTTTCGCACGTATTGTAAATAAAACTCTTCTTATTAAATAAAATAACCTGACATGATACTCTGTTAACATTCACAGACATGTCTTCTCTCACAAGATTCCTGACAGCCGGGATAGCTCACTCGGTATAGTGATTGTCTACGAGCTGGACGAATGAGGGATCGGAGTTCGAGTTCCATTAGGGGCAGGATTTTTCTCCTCTCCACGTCATCCACACTGATTCTGACACACCCTCCCTCCCCCAGTCTCCTATCCAGTAGGTACCTGGGGCTGTTCCTCCGTGGTTAAAGCAGCCCGGGACGTGAAGCTGACCACTTACGTCCAGCTAATGTCGACTTCAATAATACGTGGATCTATACATCCACTACCCCATTCATCTTCATGGAGTAGTGTAAAATTAGTTAAGCATAGAAACAGCTTTGCCTTTACCACAAAACTCTTTATTTACTCTCTAATATTCATCATTAAAAGTCATCTCGCCTTTATAACTAATTAAATTACAATTGGATTTGTTTTAATGAGTAACGTATCACTATTAATATTAAATCACTCATTATATTACATCAAAATATTAACCTAGCACGTGTATATAAAATTTTATTCAGTGTGTGTTTATATTACATAGACGGAGGGTGTTTGAGAACAGGGTATTGAGGAGAATATTTGGACCGAAGAGAGATGAAGTGACAGGAGGTTGGACAAAACTGCATAATGAGGAGCTTCATACATTGTACTCTTCGCCAAGTATAGTTAAAATGATCAAGTCAAGGAGGATGAGGTGGGCAGTTCATGTAGCACGAATGGGGGAGACGAGGAATGCGTATAGGATATTGGTGGGAAAGCCAGAGGGAAAGAGACAACAGGGACGACCAAGGCGTATGTGGGCGGACAATATTAGAATGGATCTTAGAGAGGTAGGATGGGATGGTATGGATTGAATAGATCTGGCTCAGGATAGGGACCAGTGGAGGGCTCTTGTGAACACGGTAATGAACCTTCGGGTTCCATAAAATGCTTGGAAATTCTTGAGTAGCTGCATAATTGGCGGCTCCTCCAGAAGGGCTAAGCTCCATGAGTAAGTAAGTAAGTAAGTAAGTGTGTTTATATTTCGGTGCTGATACAGAGTATATTTAGGCGTGTGTTTACGAACTTGTTTATCTATGTATATGGATATGGACGTATGAAATCTCAAAGCTTAGAGTGTGAGAGAGTGGATTAATTTATACTGATACAGAACAGTAGCTTGTGGCAGATTCTTGTGACCAAGATAAATGGACTTAGGTGCAATAGAAGGTGAGAAATATTCTGGCTAGCTTCTCACAAAGATCTACCCTGTGGAATTCAGTCTCACTTATGTAAACAAAATAATCAATGATGTCTAATCCTTGGAATATGGAATTACCTTCGATGACTCGGTAGTCCCGTATTAGTCCAGCGTCTTTTCAGAACTAGATAGACTCTCCAGATCAGTAAGAAGAAACAGGAGAATGACCAAAGTTCATTAAGGTTACTGAATTAGTTTCTTGCATGCTTCATTGTTGTAAACGAGAGTTGTGATGTCTTAAGGCACTAGAAATAATTTCCTTAAATGGAATTGCTATGAAACAGCAAATTCTAACCTAGTTAGTGCATCTTGGTTAGGAAGCTCAGGCTGACTATCGAAAATCAAAATCAGAAGTAAACAACTAAGATTTCGGATTTTCTCCTAAGACAAATGTCTTGAAGATTATTATCTTCAGTGATATATCCTCGTGTAGTTACCAGTGTTCTAGTGGAATCCGCTACAGCTGTTTTCAGAATCTAAGAATATTAACCTGTCCTGAAAATGGTGCAGCAAATGCTACCGAAACGTTGATGATCACCAGAATGCAGAGCCGTATATCCCAGAAGACAATGCTCTCGACCAACAAGCAAAATGAAGCTGATGATCATACCTGTAACACAAGACGCCACTCACCTGTGCAATGTGACGCATGCTTGCTTCTTCCGCAATATTCTGATGGAATTTTCTTGCTCTTGGATTACTGCTGCTTTCTCTTTCCATATCATAACACTCTGTTCTGGTTTCATTTTCACATTCTTGCTTCTCGGATATTTGTTTAATACATTTTGTATCGGTTGTCAGACCAGAAATCGTGACGACTAACTTGATTTCTCTGATGGTATATCCAGTCACTAAGAAAACCAGAACCGGTTGTGCCTTTACATCCTTTCATGCGTCATATCCACTGATCAGATCCTGGTGCCGTTTCAGGAAGTCTCAGGCGCGTATAAGCCTATCCAGTGAGGTCACGGATTCGAACTTCGTTCTGGGTAAGGACGATTATCCACGTATTTACTCTACTGTATCTCTAAGGTAGAGAGATTTTCGAATCGATTTTAGACAACGTCTATTGGACGAGGGGAAGACTATGGCGTTCGCACGAGAAATAATTCCTGATCCCTTCCATCAAACGATAACAGTTTGTAGTAGAAAATTTCATTTGCAATTTAATGGCACTTTTGACTGTCTTCTTACTTCATGAACTACTGAACAAATCTCTTTGTAAGGATAAGAAAAGATAAAACTATCCCTGTAACAGGCCGTGGTGGCCCATAAGGTTGTGAGACTTCGAGGCTCCCACATTTTCTAGACAGTCGGCTAACACATGACGGTAAGATTGTCAGCCTTACGAGCTGGCCACCCTTTACCACCCAGGAAGATTCCTGGTACTTATTTCTGTTAGAGGCTGAGTTGACTCCAGGGCCATAGTGCGGCTGATAGGATTAGGTCAATTGAAAAATCCAATTATCTTATCAGGAATGGAACACGCGACCTTCTGGCTTGTAGCATAGTGCCTCAACCAACTACGCTACCGCGTGCCTCCTCTTTGTAAGGATTTTATTATAAAAATTAACTGTAAGTAATTCGGGTAGAACTACAGCCAATTTTCCTACTGCAGAGATTAATGTCATTTTGGCAATATGACTAGAAAACCAAACACAAATAATATTCAGTTTTACTCACGTGCTGAAATGTAATGCAGATTATTATGAAATCGAAGCCTGGTCAAACCAAATATTTAAATTTTGCTATTAAAAATACGTTATTTATTATTATTATTATTATTATTATTATTCCCATAATTTCTTCCGAAGATTATTACTGAAATGCGATTTTTTACGTTAAATTTTTCAGGTATAACCAAAATATTTCGCATGTTTTCAATATTTGCAACCGTTACCTTCTAAATAACACTTCTCAGAAAATTTATAGACATAATTAACCCACGGTTCACCACCTCACCGAATTTCTTATGCTCACTTTTGATGGCTTATTTTCTATTCTTATCAATCTGGAATGTAAATATTCCCTATAGATTTCATGTAAACAGTTTCTGATTTCGTTGTCTAAAAAAAAATGTTCCTTTAGAAAAACTGCATATTTTTTCCAGTGAAATATTACTATGCGTCATTTAACAATACTGGATGAAATGGCACTTATGTCTATTAGATCTCAGAAATTCGTTCGTCCACCAAGCTGATATTACTGATTGTAAGGAATTAGTAGAATCTCCGCTTCACGCACTCACGGTTCAAGCTTGATATCCAGTTCAAAATAAATACGCGTCGCATGTTTCGAGAGCTCTTCTAACTAAGGGCTTTTCATGGAAATGACAGAAGCTGACGACCGAGAACTTCTGTCGGTGATCGAACAGATTCGTATAGTGGTAACGGTCTAGACTCGTATTCATGTTGTGCTCGGTTTGAATCTCGGCTGCTGATTAGAGATTTGAGATATTTTCTTCAGTTTCTCCAGAGTAATGGCGGGATATTGTCTCTACTAGACCACGCCCGCTTCCTTCTAAGTACTTTCCAAATACGTCTTCAATAAACATCCTACAGTTTGATGCTATATAATCTGAAATACTGAAATATTCCTCAACTATACCACAAAAACTCACTGTTGTCAGATCCATCTACCGGTAGAAATAGTAGGTATTTTTACCTGTAACCAGCTCGTGGGTACACAAAACACTGTTTCCATGAAAACGGTTCAATTAATTTTAAAGTTCGTAAAGGAGGGCACAGAAATATGGACAGACACACAGATATACACAACATGGTGATGAGCCTACGGTCTAAAAAGGATAGTAGACTTGTTGGATTTATGGTTGTTTACATTTGGAGTGTTCTGCAGTGACATTAGAACAGGCAGAAATTTCCAAAGACAGGCGGCTAATGTAGTATTAAAAATTTTAATATGCCTACTTGGAATGTTATTAGAATTAATATACGGAGCTGATATAGCCCAGTAAATATAGCGATGGGCTCTGAGCTGGACGCCCAGCTTTCGATTCCTGGCAAAGCCTAGAATTTTCTCTGTGATTCACAGAATCCAGACCAGACCCCGGGGCTGACCCACCTCCTTATCCAATGTGTACCAGAGGCTTTTTCTCCAGGGGTAAAGCAGCCTTAGTGGCTACTAGTGCCGAGGACAAGAAACTTGGATCCATATCCGCACCCCCCACAATTTCATGGCATGGTACTTAATTTTTTTAATTCTCTTAGTGAGGGTTGGAGTCCAACTGGGTCCACTCGGCACGGCGGCCACTGATTGGCCTATTGTAGCCTACCTCAGGTGATTATGATGATGGAGAATTTGGTGGAATGAAGATTTGCAGGGGAAACCGAAGCACTCCGAGAGAACCCGCCCCAGTTCCACTTTGTCCACCACAAATCCCACTTGACTGAACCCGGGCCGCCGCGCTGGGAAGCCAGCGAGTAACCGCTTGAGCTATGGCGCGGCCCATGACACTTAATTAGCTAAACACAGAGACAAATTTACCTTACTTATAATAATGTTGTAAGGATATAATGATGTTCTGTGTAGTTGTACAGTGTCTGGAGTAGATATTGTGTCTAAAGCGTTTCGAGGACTCCTGTTTTGATGTATGAACAAGCTGTATATATTGTTGGATTTGGGTTTTACACAGTGGTGACTATAAAGCGTACTATTTTCTTGGATGTGATGCGAGGTAGTAGTTTGAAATCTCCAGTATTCGTGTATCCTGTAATTAAACAAAAAATTAATGAAATACACCGAAACATTTGACTCGAGCGGGAACTCTCCTGTCAGGAACTGTCTATCCTTACAAAATTTTGGTAATTTTGTAATTCCATGCAGGAAAACTCCGGGATATTACGTAGTTTAAAATTAGGTCACGATCGCTTTCTTCCCTTACCTTTCCAATTCGGTTCCATACCTTAGGTTACTGAGAGTGTCGTTAAGTAAACCCAAAAATACATTAAAAATGATTACGGACGAAAATTGGGACTATTAATGCATATAAGTGAATCCTTTTTAATTCAGCAAGTCGTAGGGAAAGGAAAACGTGAACTTGTTATGTAACCCCTTAGAAGATAATAGACACAAACTGACTAAATAATTTTAATAATTTCATACAGTGTTTAATGAATATGTTCATTATTTTCTGGTTTCAACGGGTGTTTACTGAAATACCTCAGACCTAACTGCACATAACAATTTGTATAAGAGCAAACTGACAATCTTGTAAGAAACAACCCAATTACTTCTGAAACGCTTCTTCACTTGAAAGCCGTCACGTGGCAGATATTTTGTGAAAACACTCTTAATTCCGCTCCAGTTGCGAGATGACAGTTGAAATCTGGAGAGCGACATACTGCAGCCTAGATGCTGACAACTGTGAGGCACTGGAATGTCTCCACGTTAATTGCTGCTCAAACGGCTAACTGACCCTCAGGAAGAGACTACGTATTGTACAGAAAATGTGAGTGACAGCGAGATTTCAGTACTAGAACTTCGATGTTGTCAATTTTGAATCTGACACATGATCGGAATATTTAAACTTCCGCTCTTAATCAGAAAACAATATTAGAAGCATTTTTTTTTCCTACCTCCATGAACTTCTCCGTTCACTTCGGTTTTTCTACATCTTACATATTCGGTAGGATTCCTTGGGCGGGTGATCAGCTCGCCGAAAGGCCTATACCTGTACACAAACACAGAAAAATGCACACACACAAACTAAACATCCATGCCCTGAGTGGGATTCGAACCCACGATCCCGGTTTCCAAGCGAGCGAAGACAGTACATGCCTTAGACCGTTCGGCTACCGTGACCGGCATTACAAGCATTACCACCCGTTAATAAGATCAGCACTTCTGTAAGGCTTTCTTCCTTAATATTTTTGCTCGTTATTTGAAGTAAACGCATCGACGAAGATTTCTTCATGGCTGATGGTCTTCCTCGCAAAGTTGATGGGTATTCAACCGCTCAGTAACTGCAGTTAGAGGCTATAAGGGTTTCATGGAGGTAGAAAAATTAGATTGCGGTCGTCTAGATTATGACACCATGCAGCCTTGTAAGGAATTACCAACGTTTTCGAGTAAAATTCTGCCTCCATCTTCGGCCTAGAAGTCTATGTTTCTCAGAAGAATTTGTGATCTTCTTCGAAACTGCAAATTACCATAATCCAGAAGACCATAATTATATTAAATTAATAAACAAAATCTCTCTATATAAGCAACCTGTTTTTGAAGAACAAGAGTGTCCGTTACAGTGATCACAAAATCTTCTGTTTTACCTGATCATAAGCCAGTTCTCTATTCCACAAACTTGCATCCTATTTCTCCAAGACCCATTTTAATATCAATCCTCCATCTAACCCTAGAACTTATTCAAGGCTCCTTTCTTTGAGATTTCTTGAACAAAAGTATATTAAAAATGTTTAATTTCCCCCATGTCTACAATTGCTATGTTCGTTACAGAACTATAAGGTAAAAGGTAAATTTTCCCTTGTTCTTAATTAACTAAGCACTATTTCATGAAGACGTATGTGGAAGTGGAGGTGTAGCTCCACCGTTCTTGATCTCAGCACTAGATGGGAATGAGTAGTTAGCTAAATTCCACTGCCGCTTTATTCCCTGAGAAAGAGTCTCGTGTAACCGTTGTATAGGCGGCTGGCTGAGCTCCAAGACCGGTCTAAACACTGTGGAGAAGGGAATAAACTTGCCCCTAGTGGGAATGGAACCCTGGTTGTCCAATCTATAGGCATGTTACAGAATTATCAGATAGATTACACTTATGACCTACCTGTATACAGAATTTCAGAGTGCATACAACATTGAACGATTAGTTTGTTATCGTCATTAAAACGGAACATAAATTTTGGTCAGCTTATATTGTTGTTTTACGAAAAAAAAATTGAATCATCAAAACTTGCATTTTCTACCTATTACAATATAAAATTTCCGAACTCTGCATTAAGCGGCTTCAGTTGCGCGCTCAGCTCAGAAGTTAGTACCAACGTCACGTGAATATCATTCAGGTCAAGAAATTAGAATTGAAGAATCCTGAAGTTCCAGAGATATAATGCTCAAAAAGTTCCATTAAAACCAGTGAATTAGTTGAAGATTTATTATGATGAGCAGATACGTGTATATGGGCATAATACGGTTACTGAAATAATTTATTCGTTGATTGAAGTAGATAATTATTTTTCCTTTTAATTTCCTCCGTTGTCAAAACACAAACTAATTATGATTTCTTCAATGTGGAACCCATTTCTGCAATCAAAATAATATCAGAATGACATTGTGTATATTTACATATAATGTTTTTGTTTATGTTAGATTTGTTCCAAAAATTTGATATTGTCATTGACTTCACATCTTGCTTCAAAAATATCAAATTTGCTTTTAATTAGAAATAAAATGAAAACCTCTCTTGATCAAGGATGGTTAAATTTACACGGAAAGTCTTTTTCTCCTTTAATTTCTTCGGTGTCAATCCTTAATTTTATTTTATAATATTCATTAAATACAAAACAACTCCGTGGCTTTAGTCCGCAAGCGATCTATACCACCCGAGCGACGGCCGCTTTTTGGCGAAGTTAGTACCAACTTTAGTGGACAGAGGGTGTCGCGTGGTCGGCGCAACGAATCCTCACGGCCGTTAATTTCGGCTTTCTAGACCGGAGCTTATTCATTGCATTTTCTAATTAATTCTGCAAGATGTTTAGAATTTTGTAGTTCAGTTGCTTTAATATTTCGTCTTAACTTGTGGTTATATAGAGTATTAACAATTACAAGCCGGTCACAGTAGCCGCGCGGTCTAAGGTATGAACTGTTTTCGCTCGCTCGGAAGCTGGGATCGTGAGTTCAAATCCCACTTAGGGTTTGGATATTATTATGTATACGTTTTTATTATGTGTTTGTGTTGTCCTGTGTTTAGGTAGCGGCCTTGCGATGGGCTGATCACTCATCCAAGGAGTTCTGCGTCTGCAAAAAATGTTTTTTTTTCCTTGGCACTACAGCCCCAGTGGGCTTAGGCCTACCTCCATGAACTTTTCCGTTCACTTCGGTTTTTCTAGATCTTACAGATATGGTAGGACTCCTTGGGCGGGTGATCAGCTTGTCGCAAGGCCTCTACCTGTACACAAACACAGAAAAACGCCCACAAACATCCATGCCCTGAGTGGGATTCGAACCCACGATCCCGGCTTCCGAGCGAGCGAAGACAGGTGAAAAATTATTACGGAACTGAATATGAGGCCTGGGCACTTAATGGGCTAGAAGAGCCATTGAAATAAATTAATAATGAGAAAGTCGTATTCGGTTGCAAAACGGACTCAATTTTAAGCCAAAGACAGAAATGAATACACTTAATGACTATACTACAGTGTAGCAGTTCTGTTATACTTGTGTATTACTCCCACCTGACGATGGTCAGTTCCGGTCGAATCATGTAATTGAAAAGACTGATTTGGAAAATAACAATTTTTATGAAGGTTGTTATTCATAATATTGAAACTCTAGTGCAGTGAAAGACGCACAATTCCAACAGCTCCTTAACACAGGATTCTCGTTGTGTTCGAACCGCCACGAAGGGGGAAGGAAGGGGTTAAAGAACTTGAGATTTATGTGGGTTGGGGGGAGGGGGTGAAATTTCACTTGTAAAGTTCAATTAAGTCTCTTGCTTCCTCGTTACTTTCTCTATTCCACTGTTTGACAAACTAAGCAAAATATTTGTTATAGAGTAAATGTCGGTCAACGCACAGAAAACAAGACAATGGTAAGGTGAAAAGATTTGTACATATATGGAGAAATGATATTTTTACGTCCTTTAGCGGTCCTGATTCATTTATAGAGAATATATTGTGTCGAATGAAATTCAACTATGTAGTGACTTCTTAAAATATTATGACATGACGCCTGAAAGCCGGAATAGTTCATTGCTAGGCAGTGCCTCGGTAAACACATTCCCGCGGAAGTGAACGCGCGCAACAATAGAAATGTGGTGTCTTGTGTGGTCCACGCCGTGAGAGTTGCTACTCAGCGATGCGGTAAACACATCTCTGCAGCGGTGAACCAACACGCAACAATAGAGGAAGCGGTGCTTTCTGCGGGGATCGTCCCAAGTCTTCATAACGAGGATCTCACGCAGCTAGAATTAGAATTGAGGGAGTCTCCGGAGTTGGCAGTTGGCAGAATAATGGCAAGAAAAGAATTAAACTATGCAAAAAAGATTTCATAATGTGCTGCAGTGATAGTGAGACTGTTATGAATCCGTTGCCAGGATATGACTAGTGAATTAGGACACTAGTGTGTGTAACAGTGAACTGTAAAATGTGGAAATAGCGATATCGCCGTAAATACGTGTTGTTACGAGGTGAGTGTACAAATCCAATCATCCAATCGAAAACCGGTCTATAAGTCACACACACCCCCAACACGTGACAATATCTTTGAGGGTATGTTGTAACCTGAGTAGAAAACTTTACGTTTAGAAGCCATTTGTGCAATCAGATTTCCGGTACGGCAGGTTGGTTTCCAATTTTGTGTTTAAAATACACTCTAGTAACTTTCTAATGATGACCAACGATCTACGACAGTATTGGTGAAGACGGCCCTAAAAACTGTTTTACACACAATGTGTAATTAGACTCAAAACTTATATTTCCCAGGTAATTCTTTCAATGCTCTTTCTATGTACATTTTGAGCAGGGTTGGTGACATTGAGCGTCCTTGTAATAAACTTTTTGTGTTACAGTATTCGTCTGACAAATTTAACTTTATCTTTACTCTGAATTCGTTCCTGCTATACTTATTTTTAATAATTAGTATAATTGATTGGTTAACATTTGCATTCCCCAAGGCTTGCCATGTTAGTTGTCTGGAGAGATTGAGACACAGCGATGATCTGATCAAAATCTGACCTGAGTATCTCCCGACTACAAATATCTAGACATTCCGGTTTATTATAATTGGTAAGGACTATAAATAAATGGTTTATTACTCTGTGGTCTAGTAGTCATAGATCCTGGCTACAGATCCAGATGTCCGGTTTCGATTCCCGGCGCTACCAGATTTTCTGAGAAGTAGTGGGTCTGGAACGGGGTCCACTCAGTCTCGTGAGGATAACTGAGGAGCTATTTCAAGGAAACAGTGGCTCCGGTCTAGGAAACCGAAATTAACGGCCGTGGGGATCCGTTGCGCTGACCACGCGACACCCTCTATCCGCTAGAATTGGCACTAACTTCGCCGATAAACGGCGGTCGCTCGGTCGGTATAGTTCGCTTGCGGACTAAAACTATAGTTTTTTTTTTGTGTGTAGCGCATAGGCCTACTGTCTGACTCTGGGAAAGACATACCCGTAGAGTCACGTGATACTGCAATGAGTCATTACGTTGATACTAAGTCCGATCGAAAAGATTCGTATCAGTTGTTAAACTCGTATCGCGAAGCGGAAAGAAAAAGCTCGGCCAACCACGGTCGGTTTCGCCTCATAAATTGTATTGTGGGTTGTTTCACGGCGCTGCCAATATACCTCCTACACAGCACTGTACATCTACATAAGCCTTGCAACACCACGTAAGCTTTCTTTTATCTCACTGGAAATATAACAAATGAAGAAGGCCGTATGGCATGACGAAAGACTCTGACGGCACTTTGTATATTATAAATATATTAAATGAAAGTAAAATCCCCTAAAGCTCTAACCAATAATAATTTGATTTACCAGGTTATTCCAAATAATTATTCATACCCAATTTAGTAGATAATAGGCAGTATATATACATATACAAGAATGCGGAAATTACTTTCTGCCAAATGTCTATACACGCCTGAATGGTACATTCAACATATCTTACAGCCCAATAACCCACAACAATAAATCAATATAAACGCGAGAAACACTGGCTGCTAAGCCTAGGAAAGTGGATAATTTTACGACTGATTACACATACATGAGATACGGTGTTCATTTGAAAGAAATTTACAAAACGTAAGGTGTGAGAAATGCTACATTTGGAGCATAGCTCTGTATGGGGCTGAAACATGGACACTTAGGGCAGTAGATCAGAAACATCTGGAAAGTTTCGAAATGTGGTGTTGGAGAAGAATGGAGAAGATCAGTTGGACCGATTATGTGAGAAATGAAGAAGTGTTAATTAGAGTCAGTGAGCAGAGGAATATCCTACATGAAATAAGAAAACGGAAGGCTAATTGGATTGGTCATGTTTTACGCAGAAACTGCCTTCTAAAAGAAGTTATCGAAGGAAANTGATAGTGGAACGTAAAATATTGATGGCAGCTTACAATTACAGGTACACGTATGCTCAGAGAAAACTTTGTGTTTATGTAATTTCTACATACGTCTATAATTATGAAGTGTATCAAATTATGTATTTTATTGTGTTCATCATCGCTGTGTATTCTATATAACATAATAACTAATTCCACGTAACGGAGTCTTTGATAAACCAACAGACACACAGATGCTGAGGAATTTCTCAATATTTTATGTAACCGAAAATTCATTGCCGTGTTGACAAGAGCCTGCCACTGGTCTCTAACCTGAGCCAGATCAATCCAATCCATATGACTCCATCCTATTTCCCTAAGCTCCATCTTAATATATATTGTCCTCCTCCCTGTGTCTTTATCTTTCTGCTGGTCCCCTTCCTTCTGGCTTTCCCGCCAATACCCTATATGGATTCCTCTTCGCTCCCATTCGTGCTATATGTCTTTCCCACTTCATTCTCCTTGACATGATCATTATAATTCCACACGGCGAATAGTAAAATTATGAAACACTTCAATATGCAATTTTCTCCAACTTCCTGTTATTCCATTTTTCTTTGGTCCAAAATATTATTCTCAACACCCTGTTCTCAAACACTTTCAGTCTATGTTCCTCATTTAATGTTTCACACCCGTACAAAACTAGAAACAAAGTTACAGTTTTGTACATTTTAATTTCTGCATTTTTATACAGAAGATGAGAAGACAGGTTCTGAACTGAATGTTAGCGAGCATTGTAAAAATCTGCTCTTGATTTTCTCCTGAATAAAATATCAATTTGTTATTGTCTTTCCCAAATATTTGAACTGTACCACATTTTCAAACGATATATTAGCTCTCTTTATGTTATGATTTTATCCTGCATTCTGGTCACAATACACATACACCAATATATACTTAGTTTTCTCTGCGTTTACTTCTCGACCAAGCTCATTTCTTGCACCAGTTAGAGCCCCTGAACTTTCCTCTATGGTGTTCAAGTTTTCTTCCAACAGATTCACAGCATCTGCATAGGCCAGCAGCTGATGTGTCCCATTTGAGTCCAGTCCCACTTCGTTTCCTTAGACCTTCCTAATGGCATATTCTAAAGCGAAGTTGAAGAGCAGTGGCTATAAAACATCTCCTTGTTTTAGACCATTCTAAACAGGAAACGTATCAGACAAATTTTTACCTACACGGACTTTATTATAAGTTTCATCTAAACACAATTCAAAGAGCCTAACCAGTTTTATGGGTACCCGCAATTCTATGTGATTATTATACAACACTTCCCCCCTAAGTGAATCATACGCTTTCTTTTAGTCTATGATTAGCTGATACACTCTCTCATTGTACGCCCATTTTTTTCCCAGTGTCTGACGAATGCAAAAATCTGATCAATAATCGATCTGTTACGCCGAAACCCATGCTGATGATCCGAAATAATCTCTTCCATATTTTGGGTTAATCTTGGGAGAAAAGTATTGGATAAAATTTTGACTGAAGTTGATGGTAGTGATATCCCACGATAATTACTACAGTCAGTTTCATCACCAATCATGTGAACTGGTACAACAATAGACTCCTTCCACTAATCAGGCAATTTTTCCCTATTCCAAACAGAATTAATGAGGTTATGGATCCCAGAACATAGTGTTTCACTTCAAGCTTGATGTAGTTTCGCCAGAATTTGACGCGTACCTGCAGATTTATAATTTTTCAACTTTTTTGCAATAGCAATTTCTACCACAAAAGGACAAGTCCCAGGTACTAATATTTCAGCTCTATATATTTCTGTCTGCCTAATATTACTGAACTTATTTACGTACATTCAAAACAGAGAAGTACCTATTTCACCTATTCAAAATGTTGTGGAAATCTGTAAGAAAGTAAAATTGTCATCATTTACCAAATTACTTCTACCTTGGTGACTCTTCCTAAATTCATTTATTCCTCCGTATAAATGTCTAATCTTCTTGTTCTTGATGTGTGTTACAAGTCTATTAATAGTAAAAATAAAATAAAATGAAATAAAAGATAAGTTTTCTCAGTGTGTGCCGCCTAAGCTGGAAACCAGTTGCCTGCTTGAAATCGGCGAAATTCCTTGGAAATTGCGGTTGCGTAGCGGTTGCCAATTTTCTTGGTGTCCCGTCGGCCAAGGGGAGAAAATTTTATTTTGAACCACATCCCAGCAATCGTTGTCCATATCTCTCGTAATTCACATTGTTTCGGATGTGTCGCCACTGTTTAGTCCAGTGTTGCTAGCCATGTTGTCTACTTCGTTAACAGAAGAGCACTCTGTCGTCAGTCTTACGAACCTGGTCGAAGACTTGAGATTTTATATGTAAACTTTAAGGGGAGAAAAAACAAAACCGAGATTTTTTTAAACAAATATACCTATCAAATACTTCACAACCTACAGTTTTATTCAACAGTTTCGAAATCTCTGCCTCGAAGACTTGTAACTCCTTGAAACTGAGAGGAAGGGAGTAGTAAACCCTGATCCGGCAAACATATGAGGATATGTTGTTGTTCAACACATGTATATTAAAAAGCGTTCCGGTATAGTCACAAATGTGGTTATATTTCCTAAAATCCTATTTAGAAAGAGGGTAAAGGTAGAGTTGTTTTTGCGTTTAATTAAACCACGCGAAATATCCCCTGGTGTCCATTGGATTGGAAGCTGGACCCCGTGAAGAAGGGAAAAATATCTATTTCGGTCAGAAAGTGAGCCCCAATTCCCTTGCCGTCCAACCTCTAATCTAGCCACTGACTGACTGCTGTCTTAGAACCTGACGATTATAACAAACATGTCTACGATCACATACTAAAAGTCTTGGCGTAGTGGTCATCAATTCTCCTTCGTTTTCGGGAGACCTTTATCGTCGACTTTCTAATAAATTTGTCTTGCATAAACTCTTGGGTTTCTAAGTATCACTAATTAAATTTTGAATCACTTCACTCAACCCAGCTTCTTAACAGGTACCTCAAAGTCGCAATAGTCTTTCTTACTCATTATGGTTACAGTACTAGTGTGAGCTGTTTTTGAATATCGGCAGATACCACTATGTAAACATACTAAGTGTATGTTAGTGTATATATACTCCATGAATTGTGTGACACAATAAACTGAGACAAATATTAGTGAGCAGGAAATTCATTTAATATTGTGACATGTCTAACGGTTTACATAAAGGATGCTGTACGCTTATATTCCCCCGCACTTTCTAAATTTTACCTCCAAAGTAGTTTAGATTTGAAAAAGTATGCGAGAACTAACCTGCAAGCACAGCGGCCTCCGTAGTCTAGGGGTAAGGTTCCCACCTCATGACTCAAGGTACGCGGGTTAAAACCCGGCGGAGGTCGTGGAAAAAATTCAGGGAACAAGTCCTCCTGGAGGGACTTTAAGCCGGGGGTCCCGTGTCGTAGATTTACGGCACGTAAAAGAACCTCATGTCTCTAGGAGACCTCTGAGCTAGATTAGGCAAATTTTCCCGCCCAAGTAGTTTCCAATGCCTCCGGTAGATGGGGAAATTATTAGGTACCACTGCCAGATGAGGACCGACCTCGCTGACAGAAAGGGACTAATTATCAGATACCACTGCCAGTAGAGAGCCGACCTCGCTGGCAGAAAGGGGCTGATAACGGGCACCAGTACCGGTAGGGTATGGAGACAGTAGAAATTAAAGGGGGATGCACAATGGACCAATAACTGGTCTAAGTGCATGGGGAAACCCACCTCCTCCAACAATTAATGAATGATTGAATGAACCTGCAAGTACTCCCATACAAAATTAAACACTTTGGAACCTCTAGTCTGCCGACGACCACTTGGTAATAACATCATCATCAGCATCATCATCATCATCAGTAATCTGTCAAGACGACAGGTCCACAGTCTCTTTCAAAACAATTCCTCCACTTAATGCGATCTAGAGCTTTCTCCTTCAAATGACAGTATCCTCTTCTGTCCCCAAGGTCATCCAGCATCTTCTTACGTCTTCTTCCTCGTCTTCTTGTCACTTCTACCCGCAGAAAAAAAAAACATTAAACACAGAGTCTGACATTAAGTTTAACAAAAACAAAATTTGCACCTACTGGGAAACTTGAACACACTCTCTCCCTAGGAGGAAGCATCAGTACAAAACGCTGTGATAATAACAAATATTTGGGAACGGAGAGCAAGGAGTACGGAACACACTCTAGGAATTCGGGACGATGAGCCTACTCAACCTCAGCAATGAGCGGTGTATTGTGGGACCGATAAACTAAATATTTACAAGACAATATTTAATGTTATTGTATTATATGGTTGGAAGTATGTTATTTCAAGGAGAGGATAAATAAACGTGCTAGAAGAAGAAATGCATGTTTGGAGACGATCGGCAAAGGTGACAAAGAAAGACAAAGCTCTAAGTCACGTCGTAATTAGGGACAAAAGGGCCTTACAGCACCCGATTTGAATTGTATAAAATCAAAACAATATTGTACGGGCACGTACAAAAAAATGGAATCAGAATATGGCTCAGAAAAATATTCAATTGGCAATACCAAGAAAATTAAATGGGGGAGACCGACATTTTTAGTGGAATCTGTGGTGCAATGGCTGAAAAAGAATTCAATGACGTTTATTAACTCATATTTATATGTATATGTAGTGTAAATGTTCTGTACTTTCTATGTTATATTTAAATAAACAATGGAAATCTATTATTTTAAAAAATCTGTGAAAACAATCGCCCCAACGATATTCATTAGATTTCTTTCGTTGCAGTTCGATTACTCCAATCAAACTATAGGAATTAATCATCATGAACTGAGGCGCCACGTGTAGGGTATTTCGGCAACTATTCAAGCATTCCAAGTGCTGACGTAATGTGAAGTACTAGAAAACATGGCGCAGGGTTTGTAGATAACCAAGGGAAAGGAAGTAATTTGCCGGATATCTTTGTAATTTGAAGTGATTCGTATTATTTTGCTACTTGTTACGTAGTGTATATTTTATTGCAAGGATCGAGGAAAAGAAGAATTCAGAATGAGCGTAGATGCTTATGGACCAAGCTCACAATCGCTAACATTCTTGGACACGGAAGAAGCAGATTTGATTGGCGCTGATACTCAAGGATCCGAGTTTGATTTCACAGATTTTACCCTACCTTCCCAAAGCCAAACTCAGATTTCACAATTAGATGCTGTACAGAGTCAAACTACACAAAATCAGGTAATGTGTGAATTGATACGTTGGTTTCTGTTGTTTCTTATAATTTAAGTTAACATAACCTCACTGTAAAACAAAGTCGTGGCATTGCATGTGGTGTTTATCAGGAAGAGTTACATGCCGATTTGTGTCAGATGTTTTCAGTAGTATACAAGTATTATCGTTTATTTCTAGGTGAATGGTGAGGTTGAAGAGAATGGCTTGGACGCTGACATAACAGCTACAACAAAAGCCCTTGGAGAGTTGCAATTTGAAGAGGAAGATGATGAAGCTTACTACAATAAGGTTTGGAGCAGTTGTTTGTTTTATATAGTGTGATATAGTAAGCTGATTGTGTCATACTGTGTTGATTATGTTTGTGGCATACTGGTAACAATATTCGATGTAGCAAACAAATTTAGTATCAGAGTATTACGCCAGTTATTTTGTACCATTCTCTTTTTTATTGATACCCTTCCTTGTGACCTAAGGTATTGTATAAGGGACTTAAAACAGTTTCCTCATTTGTAATGGCTTTTATGCATATATACAGTTTATTCCTGAGACTCTTTGTTGAAAGTCATATTTTAGGTAGTTGATGACTATTTTCCACTGATATGTGAAGATATGGAGGACAGTGTATGCATATCTATTCCAAACCCAAAGTTTTTGTTAATAGAATAACTAAAATCATGGGGATTTTCATACCAGACATGACTACCATCAACATTACTAAGAATGATTAATGTGAGGGTACTTTGTTCAGTTTTCACATCCATCATTCATTGAATGAGGTCAGATTAAGTTATTTCAACACTTATTTTCATTTTAAATTAGGTTAGGTTTAGTTTGTGTCAGTACATATTCATCAAAAGATATTAGTGGGTACAGTGTTTTATGAGAATGTTATTTGGTGCCATAATTTCAGATTTCTGAAGTATGCATAGAGTAAAGATATACAGACATTAAAACTATTCTTGACCTACCACCATTGATCCCAGTTGCCAACCAGTTCAGTCTTTTAGCAAAATCCATTTCCTGAAGTCCAATATTAATGATATGATCCCCTGTCTGCTTTATTTTCCAAGTACTGTTGTTGCTTTCTAAACGTTTCCTCATAAAAAGCTCATGTGCACATCTTGTTCCTTCTGTCCAAACTGTATGACCAGCCCTTTATAAATTTGTTGGTTCAGTTATCCAGAAATACAAGAAGAGCACAAATTACATAGTTCCTCATTAAGTTACAGTCCCCCCCCCTCATGTCAGCCATGGGCCTAACAGTGCAATTTTACATTAGTCTGTGCCACAAAATTCAATGTTGAAGTACAAGGGCTATTCAGAAAGTAACCTCTGTTTAACAATCAAGTTCCTTCCGTCAAATGTGGCACTTTTTTAAGTTTTCCACCTCGTCAGCACCTGCCTTACATGTTTCGGCTCACCACGGAGCCATCATCAGAGGCATTTATAGTAGAAATGCATGGTTAGTGTGACGGACCAGAATGAAAGACCTTAAACTAACCTCTGTTTATTTTAGACAGCTAACGTAGGAGTGAGGGAGAGCTTGTGTATATGAGGTAGCATGATGTGACTCATTGCGTTGTAAACCATCACATAACTGGTCACCTAATGTTAGTTATTGTCTCTGCAGAGTGACTAATGATGTGTCCTACAATAGATAATTGTGCCAGCTGTGAAATTCATGCTGTTATTTGCTTTCTTCACACTAAAAACATGAGTGCCGCAGAACTCCATCGTGAATTGTGTGTGGTTTATGGCCAAAATGTAAAGAGTGAAGGAACTTTAAGACAGTAGGGTAGAATGTTCATGATGAAGAGCGAAGTGGATGACCATATGTAGTGAGTTCAAAATGTTGACCAAAAAATGTGTGAAAGATAGCACTTCACAATTTCATAGCTTCCATGTGAAGCTATGAACATGAGTGCCGCAGAACTCCATCGTGAATTGTGTGTGGTTTATGGCCAAAATGTAAAGAGTGAAGGAACTTTAAGACAGTAGGGTAGAATGTTCATGATGAAGAGCGAAGTGGATGACCATATGTAGTGAGTTCAAAGTGTTGACCAAAAAATGTGTGAAAGATACCACTTCCCAATTTCATAGCTTCCATGTGAATTTCCGCAGATTTCACGCACTGTTTTCTGCAAAATTATCACAGGCTAGGCTAGGCTATCACAAGTTTTGCACAAGATGGGTTCCAAAATTGCTCATAGGTACTCACAAAATGCAGAGAATGGCCTCAGCTTTGATGTTTTTAGAGCAGTGCCACAAAGATGGCGATCACATCATACAATACGTGATGAAACCTGGGTTTCATTCATGAATGTTGAAACCAAAGAGCAGTAAAAACAGTTCGTGCACACACATTCACCAGACAAGCTGAAAAGGTTTAAATAGACATTGTCTGCCTGCCAGAAAGCTGATTTTAACTGTTTTCTGAGATAGAAAGGGAATGCTGATGGTGGAATTCATGCAACAAGAGACCAAAATGTCAGAAATGTATTGTGAAAGCCTAAAAAGAGCTGCATACGGCCATTCAGAACAAAAGACTTGGAAGGCTGACATCCAATGCCGTGCTCCTCCATGATGGTGCACATCCGCATACAGCTGCTCACGTTCGAGCACCAGTGGAGCATTTCAACCTGGAGTTGTTTGACCACCCTTCTTACAGACCTGCTCTTGCTCTGAGGTACTACCACCTGTTTACCTACCTAAAAAACTGGTTGGGATCACAGCGCTTCACCAGTGATGAAGAGTTGATGGAAGGTTTCAAAACATGGCTGAGCCCACAGATGGCATACTTCTTTGACACAGACATACAAAAACTTATTCCCCAATATGACAAGTGCCCCAGTTCTGTCAATGACTAAATTGAGAAGTAGCTTAAGTATGTATTTTTCGTATATAATATTTTTTTTCTCATTGCTTGTTTTGTTAACAGCTCACTGGATGTTACTTTCCAAATAGCCCTTGTATTTCACACTTTTTGCATTGTAGTATGAGAACTTCTGAGCCCCAGATTCTTCACTTTTGATAATTTACAACACAGTTTGTATGGAAGGTGGCTTAATCAGAAAAACAATCTGATTCAAGAAAGCAGACTTGTGAATAATTTTGTGTATATGCATCCTTTCATGTGGAGGATGAGCTGGTTTACTTTTATGTTCTTGTTATATTTTATAAACATGAATCTTCAGTAATTTATGTAAAATATTTTGGGTAACAGTTCTTGGTATTCTGAGCTTGAAGACACAACCAAAATCAGTTTCCTATTTTTTTTTTCTTTGTAACACTACATCCACTTTTGTGATGAGGATTTTACTGCACTGTCATAAATTGTATGCTGTCAGGATACCACAGCATTTACTGAACATCTTAAATGTCCATTGTTGTACCCAGATAAGAGAAAACTTTGAGAGTACTGTCTTGTGGGATGTTACGTAATGTGATAGAAGTATACTGATTTTTCATAAGAGCTTATGTCACCATCTTCATGGTTGAAGAGTAAAGCAAGAAACACTCTGCTTGCTTACTGTACTCTTAAACCCTGAAGATGGAGGCGTAAGTTTCCCTGAAACATCAGTAAATTTCTACCGCATTACACACTGTAACATTCCAGAAGACAGTACTCACAAGTCTCAAAAAAGGAAACCTGATTGCATATTTCAAGTACTGTCACCCCAGCATTAGTTTTACCGTAGACTTAGGGGAATGAAACTTTGAGGTTAATCATTGTCATCAGGTAAGGAGTCACTCTTGTAAGGCTGTTGTTTCATGAAGTACTGGTCACAAGGACCTGGACTTCGTCCGAATTAAGTTGGCAGTCTTCATTTGGATCGAGCACAGCACACTTGTGACCCTTCACTAGAATTAAGGTTGCTATAAATTAGGTTAACTAAGAGCAATTAAATGCAAGCTGTAAGTTATAAGTAAGGGTTAAACAGTCAAATGTTTACATTCAGAAAGTAACATAAGCTCATTCTTGCTGTGTGGACAGGGCGTAGGAGCTGCCACATTTTCTGTAATTTTAACTGTTTTACATGCATTGGCATGTCTTTGATAATCTGAGATTTGACAGCTAGTGCAAGATATAAACTAAAAGTAGGATAGCCAAGAACCCAAACCAAGCTGTCAAACGTGCCTTTGAGACTTTAAGGGCTAGAATCATGCAGCAAATCTATATTATTTGGAAATGTAAATTTCTGATGGACTCCGAAATTCTGAACTGGACCAATAAGGCCTGTTTCAGGGAGAAGCTTCTTCTTCTTCTTGGGAGTTTGGTACTCAAAGATGCTCACTACTTTGGAAAGCTCATTTACCAAAGTTAGTCATCTTCCAACTTCTGAAGTTTACGAACGCAAACCATCGTCATGCCATCTGTTCCATTTTATATAAGTTTCACCCAGTAAATGTGAAGTAAGTTACTTGAAGGCTCAAATAATACAAGAATGGCCATCGTATTGTGGCATGTTATGTGTCGTCCATCACTGAGCAACGAAACAGAGGAAATTGTTGAGACTGTTGTGTAGGAATATCCATAGCAATGAATGTTCATTGCGTAACAACGCTCGGTAAACTCCCCTCCCTGCTAGGCTGTGACGTCACGCAGCAGGGGAGTCCATTCAGCGACTGTTGCTAGGCAATCAGTAAAAACGTTTTCTGTGTGGTCACGGTGGAAGCTACATAATGAGAGTACTCGTCAGTGTTGATTCAGCTGTAAAGCCTGTACTGACAGAGGACTTGTGTGTAAAGCAAAAGGAAGAGTTTTCAATAACATAATATGTGCGAAATATGTATACACTTGATGAAAGGTCGAGTGTATTCATAAGAGACAGACCCATCTTCTCATCAGAGAGAATGTTACATAAGGACTATTACCGCAAGAGTTCAGTTGGAAAAAAATAACTCTGGTTGTAGGCCTCAAGGGACTTGACACCAAGACAAACTGATTGGCGGTAAACCGCCAGTCGTAAAGTAACTTTGACTCTGACTCTGACTGTTGATTCAGTACCCCCATTTTGAGGCTGAGTGGAATACCTCCACCGTGACACTGCGAATCTTGGAGGCGACGAAACGGGAAGTCTCAAATCTGAGACAGTAAAATATGGTCGCGAGTCCCAAGGGGCTTGGAGCCAAGAAAGACAGCGCTGGCAAGGGCCAGCAGCATACACAAAAGACAGACCCGTCCTCTCGTCCGGGTGCCCCACAAAAATAAGATCGTAACTGTCAGACGGTAATCTCAATGGGCGTTCATCCCTTGCTCCATAGAAAACAACACTTTGCTGCTCATACAACGTGGACGTGTTGAGCACACCAGCCATCTTCGCCGACTGACAGTGGAGCAGCCGAGAGTTAATGCTGGGCCAGTCCAAGCATACCCTGTTGCATCGAATGTATAACCCAGTTTCTCAATCACACTAATATTTTATCTGAAAAAAATAGAGGTTAAGTCTTTTTGATTTGCCTTCATATATGTGCTCTTTGCACTCTACGGTTCTTTATTTTCTAAATGTACCAATAGGTTCTGCTGAAGGTTTTGATACTTTATTCAATCATTTAGCTGGTCACCAGCCAGTTTGCAGTGATGCATTCACATAAAAAGAGTCTACTGCTATGGAGCTGCTCTTATATTAAGTGCACAGTTGATTTCCATCAATCACTGAACATTGTTATTGTGATCAGTCATCTGTGCTCATTTATTGCTTTGTTTTGAATCGTGACAAGATAAGCCTATTAACCAATGTGTCTCTTTTTAAGAATTAGAAAAAAAATGTTAATAGTTGTGTGTGTATACATTTCAGTAGCAACTGAACATTGTGTGTTCCTTGTTGAGAATTATGTTAGAAGAAAGAATTTCTAACAGATGTGTTCGTAAATCTCAACAGCATTCTCCAGACAAGCCTCGCCATCAAAAGAAAAGTGAAAAAATTAAAGAACAACAAAAAATGAACAAATCATCAAACATTCTACTTTTATTCAGGAAAAGCACATGTATTAAAGCTGTATTAGAAGTGGCATGAAACCCGGTCACATGCTAATAGGGAGAGACATCTACAAAGTGTGCTTTTAGGCCATATCCATATCCACACAAGACCCAGATGGACGCTACATAATCACTTCATCATTTGTCCCAAGAAACTGGTCTCTCTGAAGAGTCTGATTTGAGAGCTGTAAAAATCTTGAAGTTTTGTCTAAAAAGTAATTGTGGTGCAGCTGCTTCAAGCACCAGATCCAGTTTTGAGGCTCAACTTTTGTATCTGGCTTTTTGGAAATAGCCGTGATGGTGTAGTTGACCCACAATTTCTTTTTATGATGGTTGAAACCTGGTTTCATATGATGGTTACATAAACTCACAAAGCACACACCACTGCAGAACTAAAATTCCACATTATCTGCCAGACCCCATTACATGGAAAAAACATCGGTGTATAGTGTGTCAGTGCTGTGAGAATAGGCTCCCTATTCTTTAATGACACAGTAAATTCAGTATGGCAGGCATGTCCAACGCTCCGATCGTGGGACGATTTTTGGTCGATCTTACAGGCCTATAAGGAAATTATACATGAAAGGCATGTAAATTCACTTGTAATATAATATGATTATATTCAGATTTTGAAGGGCAAATGCGTATTAGTCATTCCTCTTTTCTCCCCCACGCCCCTATGTAGCTTACATGAAAATTGCTTTACACTTGTATTAAGTGAACTGTGGGGAAGTCCGTACTCTATCCTTATCACTTGAACTTTTTATTTCATCAGTCCTCGTCAGCCGCATTTGTTCTGATGCAAGAATGATGGAAAGTGTGATTCACTTTGTTCCCTCCCTCCAGTCAACTGTGAATCCCCGTGCATTGAACTAACAAGTTATTATATTAGCTGTTAGTGGAGATTTGTTGTTTGCTGTGCATTAAACAAATATAGAGTTTGGGGATGAGCACAGTGTAATCAAAGGGACAGTAAGTGCTCTGCCCATGTTATATTATTAATATCGAAAGCGTCTGTGTGTGTGTGTGTGTGTGTGTGTGTGCGTGTGCGTGTGTGTGCGTGCGTGTGCCAGATAAAGCAGCTACCTCACTATTGTGGAAAATGTAACGCCTCAGTATCCTTGCCAAAAAGGGTAATCTGGAACATCATTATAATTCTCTACATAGCAATAAGTATGATGCTGATTTTCCACCCAAAAGTGAAATTCGTAAACTTAAGCTCAAAGAACTTAAATCGAAATTAGGTGCTCAACAACAGTTGATGGCACAACCAAGGTCATTTTGTAACAGTGAAACCAATTCATCCTTCAAGGTCAGCAATCTGGTCATTAAAAAATGCAAACCTTTCACTGAAGGGGAATTTGTAAAAGAGTGTTTTCTTGAAAGAGCTGATAATCTTTTTGAAGGATTTAAAAATAAGAAAGAGATCATAGCTACTATTCAAGATCTTCAATTATCAAGAAACACCACTGTGTGGTGAATAGAAATGAAGTGTGGAAACATACATGAACAGTTGTTGAAAGATGTTTCCAGTTGTGTTGCTTTTTCCCTCCAACTGGATGAAGCTACAGACATCAGAGACACAGCCCAGTTACTGGTTGCTTTTACAACAGACATCATGTGTTGTGTTATTTTTACCAATATTTTTGCTTAAAGCGAGGTACGACGATAGGAGGGCTGATAGATCATTGGCAGTTTTGACACTAAAAAGTCGATCACAGCCTGTTTGAAGTTGAACATGCCTGCAGTATGGTATGTGAAGAAAATACTGATGCCCTTTTTTTTTAAAGAACTAACCAATACAAAAGAGTTTTACATATTCTGAACAGTATAGTGCACCAGCACACACTGCAGAAAATCCAGTACCAGTGCTACTGGCAATTTAATGAACAAGCCACTAGATGACTATGGCCCTTAAGTTCACCAGATTTCAGCGTATAATTTTTACCTGTGGGGAATCTTGGGAATGAAAAGTTTGTGGAAACAAACCACACACTTTGGAGTCTCTACAGACTAATATCTGAAACAATAGTCTAAAAGTCATGGAAAAGAACTTGAGGGTGTGTTACAGGATTTGTTATGTCATTGTGAAATGTGTGTCTTTCACCACTCGCAGCAGCTGTTGTATTGTAAGTATGGTGGTTTTGCTGTTAATATTTTTGAGCATAGACAGTATCTCCAGTTGGATCATGCAGTAGTGGTTGATTTTCTTATGAAAGAAAAGTGGAACACACCCAGCGTGTCTTACTGCACGAACAGACATTAATAAGGTCACAAACAAAAGGATGCATTTTTCTATATATGTATATTCATCATCAAAGGCTTAATTAAAGTTTTTGTTTAGTTAACCTGACAGTGCCAAGTCATTTGCTTTTTGTTTCATTTTTTTTTACAAAATAGCTGTTACTGATAACATTCAGGTTGGTGCATTCTTTATGTGTTAAAAAGCTGTGTTATCAGATCTAAACTTCTTGCAAGACCTTCACAACAAATGTAATGACACAGGAATTAAGTGCATTATAACGTTCTCATGAGCCGGGGTAGCGTAGCCGGTATAGCGACTGGCTACAGGCTCAATGACTGAGGGGTCGGAGTTCGAGTCCTGGTATGGTCAAGAATATTCTCTTCTCCAAGTCATCTAGACCAGCTCTGGGGTCCACTCAACCTCCTATCCAATCGGTACTGGGGGCTCTTTCTCCGGGGGTAAAACGGCCGTGGCGTGAAGCTTACCACTCACCTCCAGCTAATCCCAAGGTCAAGAACATGTGGATCTATACATCCGTTCCCCCATATGCCTTCATGGCATAGTGCTTAATTCGTTGAGCACAGAGACAACTTTACCTTTTATAACTTCCTCATATGTAATTCAATTGTATTTTCAGTTTTGTGTTATTGTATGCATATATATATATTGGAATATCTATTGTTCACAGGATTTGCCAGAATATGCTTGCAAATATTGTGGAATACATGATCCAAGTTGTGTTGTCATGTGTAATGTGTGTAAAAAATGGTTCTGCAATGGTCGGGGAAATACGTCAGGGTCACACATTATCAATCATCTTGTCAGAGCCAAACACAAGGTAAAAGAAAGTTTAAATATCATTGTTCAGAACTATACTGTTTTCTGTGTGGGGGTTGAACTGTTTTTGCTTTATTATATTTAATTATTATATAAGCGGCCTCCGTAGTCTAGAGGTAACGTTCCCACCTCATGACTCGTAGTACGCGGGTTCAAATACCCGGCGGAGGTCGTCGAATTTTTAAGGGCAGAAAAATTCAGGGAACAAGTCCTCCGGGAGGGACTTTAAGCTGTGGGTCCCGTGTCGTAGCTTTACAGCATGTAAAAGAACCTCATATCTCCAAAGGAGGTCACTGAGCCAAAATTACGGGTGTTTCCCGCCCAACAGCAGTCTCTATCTAATACCTCTGGTAGATGGGGGAAGCATTATAGATACCTCTCAGGTAGTAGAGCCGGTCTCGCTGGCTGGGCGGGACTGATGGTAAGCACCAGTACCGGTAGGATATAGAGACTGGTAAAAATCATAGAGGGAAGCACAATGGACCAATACAGGTCT
>NW_019744129.1:165553-169395 GCF_002891405.2 Cryptotermes secundus
ACAGTCTCACCAGGCTCCAGGAAATCTAACAAAATCACACCTTGCCTGTCCCAAAAGATCATGCACATCACTTTCCCTGCTGATGGCTGTGTCTTGAACTTCTTTTTTCTTGGGGAATCCAGATGTCGCCACTCCATGGACTCTCTTTCGGACTGGCTCGTAGTGGTGACACCACGTCTCATCTCCAGTGACGATGCTGTCCAGAAACTTGTCACCTTCCGCGTCAAACTTGTGCAACAGGTCCTGACAGACTTCCATTCAATGAGTTTTGTGGTCCTGTGTAAGCATCCACAGGACCTGCTTGGAACAAACTTTGTGATAATCCAGCTTCCCCAACATAGTTTCCAGTTCATTACAGCCATTATTAAGCAGTGCACACAGTTCCCTGGTCATTATCCACCAAACTGTACGGTTGAGCTGCTCAAGGTGCTGTTCATTGTGAGGAGTGGCAGCTGAGCAGGGACGCCCAGGGCGTGGTTTGTCGTGCACTTCACTTTCGCCACTGTTGAAACGCACTACCTACCGCTCACTGTGCTGACATCCACTGTATCGTCTCCATACACCTTTAGCAAGCATCGATGGATGTCAGTGGGTGCAGTTTGTTTGGGCAGTGAGAAATTCAATAACACATCTCTGTTTCATACGCACTTCTATGTCAGATGCCATTTTGGTAGACTGCTCTGTTGTCGCTATCTGTCACCTGACAACCAAACTAACAGTACATTGGCGGGAAGGTTCAACCTTTACTACAACACCACCAACATCCAGCTCAGACGTTACATATTAACACAAAAAAATAGGAGGCATTATATACTGAACACCCTTCGTACAGGCAATGAACTCTTTTGAGTTCATTTTGTCAAATGACACAAAGATCAGGAGCTGTCATTTTCACATTTCATACTTGTTTAATAGTCAAAATGCACTGAAATTTACTTCTTTAAATTTGTTTATGTGCATGCATATGTGCATGCACGTGTGTTTGAAGGTGGGAATGTGGCAATAAATAATGAAGTAATACAGACATAGTATATTTACAATGATATGTGTTGTTTGAGATTTCATAGTTTTTGTTTCACAAAGATGTATAATTTGTATTCTGTTTCTGTTACTTGAACACAGGTGTGTCATCATCAGTGAGGTAGACCATTACATTGTCATTAGAAAGTTGCTAGCTTCTATTTTCAACATACTTCCAGTATTTACATGATGGTGGGAAATTCAAAACTGCTTTATTGATACTGCCATCATCAGATGGCAGAGGGTGTGCATGAATGATGTTGGAAGGGGCTTTGAAATCTGTATACCTTCCTGATATGTTTAGCTTTATTTTGCTTTACTGATCAGTTCTTGTTCCTTTTCATAGTTATGCTTGCTGAAAGTAAACCAACTGCTGTGAGCTACTAAATTTTGCCACAGAGTTTTTATATAATGTTGATAAAGTAGGTGCTTCATTTTTTGTCAAGAGCTCCAGATTTATTAATATGTTCCTAAGAATAATATTTTTTAAAACCATCATAACTGGTGTTTATTCACCAGGTACCAAATCATCTCAGTTTCTCTGAGTTGAATTGAGCTTATTTTTTTTATGCTAAACCGTTACCATTAAGTGAAAATAATAATAGCCAGTCAGCTGTCACATGTCACACATGTGACAGTGCTTATTGCTTATACACACATCTCATTGGCATGGTGCCTAATTAAACAGTGGAACAGCTTTATTTTATACTCTGCAGACATATGTTCAGATGTAAAATGACTGTTAATATGATGTGTCACTACTTTTTTGGGGGTCTTGTTGGCAATGTTGAGATTTAGTAACCCAGCTTAGAAAGAGCCCTCTGGGATTGAATTGTTGTACACAAAGGATTTATCTTATCCCTCCTCCAGGACATTCTGGTATGATGCATTATGATAAGTGAAGGTTCTAAATTTCGTAAAAGAAAGGTCAGCACCTAACACTCAAAATTCTCCCCATTCATTGCATGATGGTAGTGTCCTGACTTTGTACTTGAGACAGATGCTGTAACTTTACTGGGCAAGAATAGTATACTGTCAGAAGTGTGACAGTACCATAAAGAAAATAATGAAGCTGTGTTAGTTGCTAGTAAGGAGGTTGGTCTAGAAGATAACAGAAAATCTCATATATTCATTTGTCGTCACCAAAATGCAGGACAAAATCGCAATATAAAAACTGCTAAGATGTCTTATGAAAATGGGGTTAGGTCACATATGTGGAACCAACAATAACAAATCAGAATTTGCATTCACAAAGAAGTTAAGTTCAAATACAGTTAGAGGAATATTTGCTACCATGCAGTTGAGAATCCTTTGTCTTCCCATCTGCTGTCTCGAAAGGTAAAGATTAAGACATACAAAATTGCAGTTTTCACTGTTTTGTATATGGGTGTGAAACTTCTTTATGTTAAGGAACAAACACAGACTGATGATGGTTGAGAACAGGGTACTGAGGAGAATATTTGGACTCAAGCGGAATATGTAACAGGAGGCTGGAGCAAATTGCATAGTGGGGAGCCTAATGATTTGTACTTCTGGTCAAATGTTATTAGTATCATCAGATTCAGGAGGATGTGATGGATGTGGCATTTATTGAACATGGGATGCTAGAGAGGTGCTACAAAATTTTAGAAAACCTGAAAGATAATAAATTGGGGCAGCTAGGCTTAGGTAAGAGGATAATAATATGATGCATTTTAAAGAGATGGATTGGGAGAATACAAGTATGTGCTGGATTACTTTGGTGTAGGACAGGGTTTATTGGCAGACTGTAGGGTAGTGAACCTTTGGGTTTTATGAAAGAGGAAGAATTTTTGACCAGTTGAGTGGCTGTTAAGTTTTCAGAAGTATTCTGTGTCATGTAGCTGGTTTGTTAATTCCTTTTTCTCTTTTATGTGCTGCATGAAGTGTACCCTGTTGTATAGTCCTTTTTATATCTTCAGCTATATTCTTGATAGTTATATCAGTATTTTTTAGGCAAAATGGTTGCCCAGACAAAGTTTAGAATAACACTGACATATGGTAGGGTCATTTTGTTGTAATTTTTTGATGAAACAGATTTGAGCCTGATGCCTAACTAATTATCTCTATAAAGACTATAGTACATCCTAAGTGTGTGTGAGTATTCCCTACATTGCTAACATGCTTCCTCTTTTTAGGAAGTCACTTTGCATAAAGATGGTCCGCTTGGAGAGACTGTTCTGGAATGTTATTCATGTGGTGTAAGGAATGTGTTTGTTTTGGGTTTTATCCCAGCTAAAGCAGACTCGGTTGTTGTACTCCTTTGTCGTCAACCTTGTGCAGCCCAGAGTTCTCTGAAAGACATGAACTGGTAAGTCCCTCAGTTCAGGCACTGAAGTTGTACATGATGTGTTTGGAATACAGACTGAAATTCAAGTTTAGTACTGAACAGCATGAGTACGAATGTTAAAACAGTAAGCAAATATTACTTTATGTATTGTATTTGTGTAAATGCTGTATTCTTTGATTGTACCACACAGGTTGATTAAAGCATTAATGCTTCTGACTTACATTTAGGAGGTGACTGGTTCTGGTCTTGGCTTTTCACATTCCCTTCAGGCAGTTGCCATGATAATGCCTCAAATTATGTCACAACTTCTTCCTTTCACATCCTTTCAAACTCATTATCATTTGACACTATAGTCAGAAATACTAATTACCAAATATGATGGGGTACCCAAAAGAAACCGAACTAATTTTTTTGTGGGCAGAGCTTTTGTAGTACTGCGTTTTGCTGCTATGAGCGCATAGAGCTAACATTCCTGAGTCGATAAGCAGACTACCATTGCATCAGAAGGTAAGGA